>NC_056751.1:553034435-553191935 GCF_019279795.1 Protopterus annectens | reverse complement strand
GCAAGTAAGCATGGGAATAATTATGATGAACAAGTTTTCTTTTTATGGCATATCCATAGTGTTTAAAGTAAAAAATATTCTGCTCATGAATTCAACAAATTGGGAAAAAAGTCATTAACACATCTAGTCTCTTCATTTGTGCCGTTAGACTTCTAGCCTTCTAGCTGGAGCCATATATCTATTACTTTCTTTTCCATCCTTTAAAGATCATTGTCAGCTCACCATTAGTCTATCCTTTGTTTCCAAATCATCTAGGGAAACATGTTTTAGCTTTGTTATTGACAGCTCTTGATGAAACAGTCCCTTAAATTGATGGGACTTGAATAACTGTAGCATAACTCAGAAGGGAACATCATACAATTTTTCAAAGTCTATTTATATGAAAACCATTTAACCATTTTGTTGAAACTCCTCCTGCTCCAGAATTGCTTAGCCTCTGAGCACATTATATTAAGTTAATTATATTAAGTAGGGGGGTTTGGGGTGAAACCCTCTTCATAAGGGCATGACAATCTTGCTACTCACTTCATCTTTGCCAATATTTATTTTTTTCTTTAGTGGCAGCTTTCAAGAAAAAGGTCTCTCCAATAAACGAGACAAAAATAGTTGCATTCTATCCATCAGAAGGTTTTTATACTGATGTTTTTATGACAGTTCTGTCTCACAGCTACTTCAGCATAATTTAGTGTCACTATAGAAAACACTGCTGAGTAACATTAAGGAAAGGTACCATCTTAATGAATGCAGCAACCAATAAAACAGACAATGTTTACTAAAACCCTGCTGTAGCATTTACTCCACATCTACTTTCTGTTCTCTTTTTGTTTAGTTCTTATTAGCAAGTGCATTTATTGAGTTTGTTAGAGTAAACATGAATTTGTTCGTTCCAAGAACTGCTTCACCTCTGGCAATGAACAGGGAATTTAAAAATACAATTGCTAAGGGTGAATTTTCCTGTCTAGTAGATAACCCCTGTAGAAGTGTGCAGACTATAATTTAGTAGGATAATGCATTGCACCTTCTGTGGTACTAGAGACAGATACCTTAATGAATCCCAAGATCCCCATTTAATGCTCACAAAAGTGTAACACTGATGTGCTACCTAACCAGTAGTTTGTGTGCACTAGTGTGAATTAATTGCCTTGAAGTGGGAAGCAGGGTCCAATGTCACTACTTCATTTTCTGTGGCTGGAATGATATGGCTGATTTGCCCTGGAATCATTTAAGGCTCAGTTACACTCCAATGGATCTTGTAGTATGTAATTATTGTATTATGCACAGACTCTCCTTTGACAGTGTTCTAACCTCTGCACACAAGAGAAGCACATGTAGAGGTCTCACACAGTGACTGCATTCCCATCCTTCATCACTAAAGCTGTCAATTCCCATTGAGCACGCCTTGGAGTTTTTTTTTTTTGTTTTTTTTTTTAAACATGAAAATACTCCAGTGAATTTTCCTGCATTTCTTCACAGACTGCATACATTTAGACACTCCCATCATTGTAGAAGGGATCCTAAGAAACATCCCATCTAAACTGGCACAGTATGTCAGACACTCCTGCCTCATTGCTAGGTCACAAACCCATCAGCTTGGTTCCCAGTCTACAAACACCCAAGTCATCCCAATACATTGTTGCTGGATGTAGAGCCATGGCTTTTCAAAATTGCTTTGCTGGATTTCATCCATATTAGACTGGTGCTGAACTGATCTCATTTATTACAGCAGAGATACAATTTGAACTCAGGCTGAGTTTTGTTTAATGAAATGAATGAAGATCCCACTGTCTGTGTAGTGCTTTGCATTCCTTTATGTGGACAATTTTGCTCTGCTTGTAGCTCCATGTACTGGCTCTTCTGTTTTATTATGCCCACTGAGTTAGTTACAGTTATATTATCTATGCCACAATTAAGCTGTTTAGTACTTTCTTATGTTCTGTTTTGTCTACACCCTATCGGCCATGCTTTCCCTTCCCATATTCTTCACTTAGCCCTAAATGTCCAGCTTGCTGCAGTTGTCTTGCTCTCCTATGTTCCTGCTTATATGTGTCTCACCCTATTGTCTCTCCATCATATCCCCTACATCACTGCTCTTAATGACTCAACCATCTTGCTTTCCCTGCCATCACATGGCCTATTTGCATGACTGGTACCCCTGAAAATGTGGTCCTCTCCTCTTTCTGATAATGTTTTGTTATATGCCTTGGCAAAGTTATTCACCAGGCACAATACAGTACAAATAATAGAGATAATTGTAAATATCAAAACCCACTGTTATGTAAATAAAACATTTTTGGGGGGATGGGATTTTACCCCAGTGTCCCCAAAATGTCAGGCCTGTGCTCCTTACAACCTTTCTGCTTGTACATATAAATTGTAAGGCTACATCACCGCAAAGTCAGAGGCTTATATAGATTCATAATTTCATAGGTAAGGACTAGGCTAACTGCCCTAGTGGGGCATTTAAACCCTAGCCAGTTTCCCTTTTTGTGCTCAAAATAATGTATCCCATTTTGTTATAGATAGGCCTTACCCATTCCATGACTGATAATTATATATTACTCTAATGAGAATAAGTGAGATACTACCATAGGTTATTTGAGGGTACCCATGCATGGGATAAAGCATTTAGGAGCTACCTCTGTCCATTAGTAAAATGAGGCAATCCTTGAGTAAATTTTCTGTTTCTCATCCATGGGTCTAAGTTGCACTTGAATAGTACAGAAACAAACTTTGTTTCATGTGGGTGGGAAGTCTGTTCCACAGCTTTGGTTTCCTCTATGAGATATATCTGTCCCTCCATGCCATTAAGCTGATGTTGCAGAAGAGAATTAGATACCTAGACTGAGTATTTCTAATGCAATTTAACTTACTGATGTGCAGTAAATCCATCAGAAATGGGTTGGAGGATGTCTTGTATGCCAGACACAGGTTAACTCTTAGCAGTCTGTAAGATACCAAACATAGTGGCAGGGCTCTGAGTCAGTCTTTGTAAGACATATTGTTTAGCCATGGTATCCTTTTAGTAAGGTATCTCTGTGTGCAGTCCAGCTGTTGCATATGTCTGGGCAGATACATGCTTAAGGGGCATTATATTCAAAGACTGGCCTAATCATGGCTAAGTTAAAGGGGACAATGACATTTGTAGATTTAGACATAATCCCTTTGTTTAGATGCTGTGTAATACAGGACTTTCTTACAGCAATAGACACATGTTGGTCAAATGTTAAGTCACAGTCCATGCAGGTTCCCAAATCCTGAACAACTGGATCAACTATTAGGGGTGTATCATCAATGCGGTTGCTCCCTGACATAGATGACCTCCCAAAGGATACAGTAATGCATTTTGTAGCATTTAGTTTCAGTCTGTGATTTTGATACCAGTTATTTATTTGGGATAAACCTTTCTGCAAGATTGCTAAGTCATTTGGGGATTTGATGACTGCACCTAGCTTGCAGTCATCTGCAAACTTTATCAGCCAGAGCCCTTTGATGTTGGCTTTTACTTCAGAAAAGCAGATGCCAAGCAGGAGAGGCCCCAGCACAGAACTCTGGGTCACTCCACTAGTGACTGTTTTCATTGCGGAGGTAACTCTCCCTATTTTGATTATCTGCGTCCCATCTATGAGCCAGATGGCAATCCAGTAGTTCACATCGGGGTGTATTCCTAGTTTATTTAGCTTTTCCACTATGCCTGAGTGGGGAATTCTGTCAAAAGCCTTGGTCACATCAAGGTATATGGTGTGCACTATTTTGCCTTGATCCATTACTTTGGTGACCTTGTCAAAAAAATCCAACAGGTTGAGTAAGCATGACCTACCCTTGACGAATCCAAACTCAGATGGGTCCAGTGTTTGAAGGTTCCCTATTTCCTGATCGATTAGTTCCATGATAAGTCTTTCCATAGCTTTGCATTTGATATTAGTCAAACTTATAGGCTTGTAATTGCCTGGGTCTGTGGAAGGTCCTCTCTTATGCAGGGGATTGAATGTATTTGTGCTGTATTCACTTAGCACAATATTTGTATGGAGGCTGAGATTACACTCAAATAATGTGAGATATACACTCCCCTTGCAGATATTAATTTTTTTCAGTTCTTAGATTCACAACTGTAACATTTTCAATTTCAGCAAGAGCTACAATGTACACCTGTTCTGCTTTGTCACTAGCACCACCAGATACTTATCCAAAATCTGTAATGTCCCCACATCTCTCCATCTAACAAACTGCACTTCTGTTACCAACAGATCCTACACCATAATCTGTAATGTCCGTCTATTCAGAAATACTGCTAGCTTCATTAGGTACTGCAAATAGGAACAAGTCCTGCAGATTATGACATAATTCTAAGTGCCAGATGGTCAGCCTGTTAGTCCCTGCACTCACTAAACTCAGCTTCCTTCCTTCCTTTCATTTGGCTGCCTTGATCAATTAAAATTTGCCATGACACTCACAAACTTCAGCCAGTAGCCTCCAGTGTCATATATTCAAGCACAACCCTGTACACTTGTTCATACAAACTTGGTATCACCCCACCCCAATGACTAATATAAATTAATTTGCCTCACTGTGGTGACCCTACACAAGGTAAGCACCAGGAATTGGAGATTATGCACATTAATATTTGCAGTTTTGTGACTAAGGCCTCTGAAGTATAAGCCAGGGTAACTTTATGTAGACCAGAGTTATAGCTTGGATGGGTCTATATTACAATAGCGAAGACACTGAACATCGAACGGCTTAAAGGCCAAAAACGTCGGAGCTCGAACTCACAGCCCCCCACACCCCCTACTAATTATATATACCAACTCCGAGATTGCACTACAGTGAGGAAAGGGCAAATATTCTGATCTTCACTGTACTGCAATCTCACAAAAAGCACATTGTTGAACAGCATTTCCGATATTAAAGTTGTTTGATGTTCATCCTCTTTGATTTCATAATAGGAACCCTCTTGGACTGAACATTCTGTCCTCTAAAACTGAGATGGCTGATTGCTCTGTCTTTATGGAGGACAAAGGATGAAAAAGTGGAAACCCACCATTCACATTACTTAAAGTACAGTTCCTGAGATATCAAACATAGAAGCACTATTCCTAGTAACGGAAAACAACTAAGTGAAGAGTTTATCTTTCATGAGGATGTCACAGCTAAGGGTCTGATTCCTCTAGCACTAAAATGGGATTAGACCACATCTGTCTACAACTTCTCTGTGTTGGGGATTCTGAAATCCATTGACAAAGTAAGAAAGTGTTTTCTTTTCCTTCCAACAAGAATTTTACAATAACATCAAGTTGCCTACTGGACACAACAAGAAGACTAGACAAACTGAACATTCTGTACTCCAGAATTACAGTACAGGGTTATGGCCAGATGGCCTGCTTACTTTTTTAAGGAGTTAGAACAATGGGTGACTGCTTCTCTGAGTGATCATTTCCCTACAAATACATAAGGAACAAATTACCTGATTAGGTTGTTCACTGATAGGGGAGTCTGTCCAACTTCATAATGCTTTGATTTTTGCATGGATCTGTTGGTTGTTCCACAGCACCCTTTTACACTGTTCTACCCTCCAAATATGAAGTCGCAGTGCACCTCAGCTACAAATTCTTCAGGTGTCTCAAAATGCAAAATCCCTTTAACAGAATCGGAGTCAAAGGAGCGTGATATAGACAGAAGAACACAGATATCAAATAAGTCATTCTTCCCAGGCACATGGCTTTAACCACCTGTAAAATACTGACTGAAACTCCTGATGTATGTATCTAAGCTTAGAAGAACCTCAGAAACTAATATAAAGCCCATATATAAGTGGTCAGAGCAACCTATACTCCAGCTACATAAACCAATGCTCCTTGTCACCCCTAGAAGTTCTGAGACAGAATTATCCCCCTGCTAAACAGAATTTTTAGACGAGGACAGCAAGATATCCTAAGAGATTTCTTCTACTTTTCTACTTGGTCATCCTTGGGGGACCTCTTCCTTCAATTGTACAATGTTTGCCCTTCTTTCTTTCACTATCTACTAACAAATGACTTCACCCTACCATATCATCTAGGAAGTGTGCTAGTGTGGGAAAGTAAGAAAGTCCATTCCAAAAGTAAAGAGTGAGTTCATTTTGACACCTGATTATGTTCCAATTTTAGTAAACTAGTTACAGACTTCATATCTTCTTTCTCTAGAGTACTGATAAGCTACTGTTCATTAGAGAAGGTGTAGTCCACTTTCATTAGAATAAAACTGTATTTTTTTCTCAATCAGACGTTTGTCACCCTGCTACAAAAAAAAACACTAGCAGTCTGTCCCTATCCTCAGCCTCAGTCCTCCAAACAAGGAGCTATAGAAGTTGGTGCTTAACTATTACTCAGAAGAGCTCATGCATTATAACCAGTCATATATCCTAGACTTTGAGCTGGTCATAGGATTATAGGACTCCACAGTCCTCATTAAAATTACAAACCTCACCCTTACCAAACTGGAAAAATGAGAATCTGTTGTCTTGTAAATGGCTCTCCAAAACATTGATAAAGCTTTCAGAGAATTCCCATATATGAATTACTGTCCATTGGCATAACTATGGATGTATAAACCATGACTATCTGTAAAATCATGGAAAGTCAGGTGCTCTAACTCTAATTCTCACCTAAAATGTGAATATTGAGGAGTGTTGCAAGGCTCAGTAAATAATACTGTGGTGTTTAGTTATCAATGGCACATTGTAACACTGCTGTTACCTCTATCACACAATACATAAATGGATAATGCTGCTCAGGTATGTCATACCACTGTTAGGGCCTGTATCACAAAACGCATGAGTGGATAATGCTGATCAGAGTTTATCAGTGGTATGTCGTACCACTGTTAGGACCTGTATCACAAAACGCATGAATGGATAATGCTGATCAGAGTTTATCAGTGGTGTGTTGTACCACTGTTAGGGCCTGTATCACAAAATGCATGAATGGGTAAAGCTGATCAGAGTACATCAGTGGTATGTCGTACCAATGTTAAGGCCTGTATCACAAAATGCATGAATGGATAATGCTGATCAGAGTACATCAGTGGTATGTTATACTACTGAAAGGGCCTATATTACAAAATGCATAGCAACTTCGAGGTCCGGCATTTTCTGACTTTAAGCCATTTGATGTTCAGTGTCTTTGGAGTTGTAATATAGACCCGTCCAAGCTATGACTCTGGTCTGCATAAAGTTACCCTGACTTATACTTCAGAGACCTTAGTCACAAAACTGCAAATATTAATGTGCCTATGTCATAGGCTAAAGCAGTATTTTACTCTAGAAAATGGACTTACATTTGGCATGGCTGTCATTCTGGAAGGGCAGTTCCCATGTCTCTTGTAGCCTCTAATTTCAGTAGGATAGCAGCTGCTGACCACCGAAGAATCATCAGCCACTAGATCTCCACCCATCACTGTATTGTATTGTAGGATGTCAGCTGATTACCACCAAAGAATCATCAGCCACTAGATCTCCACCTATCACTGAACTGTATTGGCTGCTCATAGGTGGCCAGTTCTGCAAAAGTGCCTGCATGCCTCCAATATGCATCAAGCAAAAGCATCTAGAGAGATGAACGTATGTTCACAAAACTGCCACTGTCAGCTCATATTCTCCTATGTATGATTTCTATAACAATAAGTGGTGATCCTATAACACTGGATCTCTTTGCCAAAAGACTTTAGGAACACTCCAATCAGAAGGATCTTTTTGCTAACAATTTTTTGTGTCTTTCGGCTTTCCCGGTTAGGGGTCGCCACAGCGGAACTCCGGTCCACTAATGACTGGTAGTCGATTTTTACGTACTGGGTTACCAGCCCTGATGCACAACCTTCAACGAAGGCACGCCCCATTCACGTATGCCTCCACACAGAAGACGCTCTAGCTGAGAATCAAACGGGACATCTCAACAAGTTTCACTTCACAAGTTTTGTGTCAGCTGAAATCTCTACTCATCCCACCTCTCTAACCTCCTCCTCTTCCTTGACAGGCCCTTCAGTCTCCTATACCACCAACTCCTTACTTTTAATTCCTTCCTGCTCTTCCTTACTTCTCCTATCTGCTGTATCCTCCATCCCTAAACTTTACTATCCCTCCCCTTTGTAAATTATGTGGATTAGATACTGTTCCACTATGATATGCTATGAAATGTATCCTGAAACTGTTTGCAGCCATGGTTTTACACTCAGTGGGTGCTACATTATTACTGTACAACCATGCTGTGACCTTAGTTCTGTTATGACTGAATTTTAGTTTGCATTGCTCTACCATACCATATTGTGAATTCTACTTACCGCCCCTGAAATGTGCAGACTGCAATTGTTTAATCTAGTTTTTCCCCTATGAGTTCCCTAACAAGGGCCACGATCACAGTAGACCTCTCTTGGTAGTACAACAAAATGAAATTAAATCAAAGTAATTTATTATAAACTCAACAGCAATATCTTCTCCCACTAGTGACACTTTCTTCTTGCATCTTGTACTTGAAAGACTTTAGGAACTGCCTCACCAGAATATGACTGACTGAAGAATATGTGGAACAAGACAAATTCCTTTCATGCACAGAGCTGAAGCGCAAGTGCAAATGCCATTCACTTTCATTCTTTAAGCTCCAGCTTTTAGTGAACTCTGTTATTGATGCCCACACGAGATAAGCTCCAAAAGATTAACAATGAAGTTAAAAGAAATGTTATATTTCAGTAAAATGATTTCTGAGCTTCTTCAAATTATTGTTAAATAATGTGAAACATAATAAATTAAAAATAAAATAATGTGAAACATCCCTAAACTACACTCTAGACAGTATTTCTCCTTACTTTCCAGTATTTCCTGAATTAAACACCACATCGTGATAATACTACTATCTCAATCTTTTCACCTTTTTCTGTGTTTTACCTTAACCCTGCCTCCATCTTGGTATTCACAATACCCCTGTTTAATTTATTATTTAAATTACTTTCTATAGCCACATTTACAATATCATTCATCATTCTTCCATTTTGAATTGACATTATTACTAGGAAGTTGCACTCATTACAATCTCTCCTCATTTCTCCTAAATTTGACCAGATCCTGGAACTGGTGTTTCAACCTAACCTTAGGACCAGGGACGTCATGGCACAGCCATGTTTAAGGAATGACCATTACCTGGTTTATTTAAAGCTTGGTTTTCCACAGGGTGAACTACCTAATACTGAAATGGTTCATTGTACAGATATCGCCAAAATACCAATGGTAACATATTGATGTGTATGTTGGAACAGTTCTTAAATTGGATGGATTGTGATGCTCCAGACTCTATTATTATGGCTCATAACATGGATGTTCCTGGAAGCTGTTGATAGCATTACCCCAGCTGGTGAATGTCTCTGGTGTAATACCACAAGCCACATTTTGACCATGAGTTACATACATTGTAGACGGTGGGACAGCTGTGGGAGTGTGCCCCTGCTCATAGACAAGCTTGGTTTGGATGCTCATTATTCTCTATGTCAGAGATCCCATGTAAAATGGTATCTTAGCTGTACAGTAATATTTCTGCAATATGGTACTATCAAGTGGTGGATAGGCTGAGAAACCCAGCGCATCTGCCCACTCATCCTCTCAATATGAGGAGGTCACATGCTAATTTACAAATGCTTTTGCCTAGCTTAAACATTCTTTGTGTGAAAATGGGCTTATGGTATGCTGTTGTATTTCTTATACTGCTGTATCTGGCTATGGCTGGGCTGACTTTGATTGTACTGACTATGATGAGGTCATAAATGTGTTTCTTTCATTGCAAACTGCTTACTGTGGGTTCAATCTTGATTCAGCAAAACTTGCTAAAGTTTGCACTGAGCCACTCTAATTAATTGTTCGTTGGATTCTGTGTACCTCTCTGAGTGTAGAGCTTGTTATTTTTTATTTATAATTTATTAAGTGCTTGTTGATGGGGTAGTGGTTTTATCCTACTGGGCTCATCTCAGAGACAGCCTGAGTACTAGTGGAGATCACATTTACAGAATTAGTGGACAGACGTTGTATGTAAAACAGATTATGCAATAAGTAAAAAGACAAAACAAAAACAAATCAAGTTGAATTTACATATGTACAGGTAAGGCAAATGATTTAAAGTACTGATAACAAGCTAAGAATATGTCATAACAATACTATTCTACATAAGGAATTATTTACAATATTTACAATATTTATAAACAATTATGTAATCAGTCTTACAGAGGTTAGTACATACATTTATCAGTTTAGAAATACTGTTAGACAATACTTAATGGTTTGATTAAGTTATTAGGGTGCGTTGGGAAAAGCAGCAGACAGATTTGTTAGTAAGATGGATAAGGAGTTTAGGCTGGAATTTTTGGGATGTGGAACTAGATATAATGTAACAAGGTAGGCTGATCCATAGTTTTGGAACAAAAATTGAGAAAGCATGTTTGCGACCTGTAAATGAGTTAGCCCATCAGGATAGGCTGGTACATTGCTGGAGATGGCTTTGATCATTATTAAAAGAGGTACTGATTGCTTTATCTTTTGATCTTCTGGATCTGAAATTTTTGAAGAATTACCTCCCAGTCTATAACCTTCTTTTAATGAGTAAGGATACAATAAAACTTGCATTGGTGCATCTATGTGCACCTGTCAAACTGTCAAATGTATTCTTTCCAAATGCCATTTGGTCAGATACTAATGGTCAGAAATACATTTTGGTTTAATAAAAATGGTCTTATTGCCAAAAATACTATATGTAGCATTAGCGATACGGTTAATTCCTGAAAGATGCATTCTTAAAGAAATAAACTCATGTTTAATACAATTTTATGGTATCCCAAAAAGAATAGAGTAGCTCTAACTCATCACATTAGACCCTGGAAACAAGGAGGATTGAACTTCTCATAAATAGAAACATATATAAAAGCATCTGTGCCTAAAACTACAATTAACTGGATAAACCCACATTATTTTGCCAACTGGAAAGAATTAACAATGGCTATATTAACAAATGAATTTAATCTGTTAAAAAAAAATTTAATAGTAGACAAATCAAACAAACACTGGTACATACTATGCATAAGTATACAATATAACATAACAAAACCTTCTAAAACAAAACTGATTAATCATTACATAAATTCCTTTAGGAAACTTATCAATGCAAACATAGATCTAAAACTTTGGTTTGACCTTTTAACCCCATTTACCATCACTAAGAACTTTCCTCACAAAATATATAAGGAAACAATAACCTCCTGGGAACAAAATGGATTCTTATGGTTGTTTCAGTGTGTAAATAAATTAAATGTTAGACATACATATGATAAAACTGCTTACAATATTCCAACACAGGACTGGTTAACCTTACAAAGCATTCTAATGTACACTCAAGATTTATGCAGATTAATTAATAATTCCTCATTTAAAGATATTCCAAATCTAATACGTTTTCTGTATGAATTTATATATAATAGTTGTGAAAAGAAAATTTCCATTTCAAATCTATATAAAGAGTTAATAACATATAAAATAATTCCCAAACCATCATACTGGCAGTTCTTAACAAAAGGTCAGTCATTACAGTTAACAGAAGAAATTAAAACTAAAGAGTTTAGAGTGCACTGTTAATTACACTTCTAACACACAGTACTGGAAAATATTTAACTGGAAATACTTACATAGAGCATTTTTAACACCAGATAGAATTAAAAAGATCAGTACTACTACAAATGGTTTTTGCTGGAGGTGTGAAAAGTCAAATAAAGCAGACTGGATTCATATTTTTTATGAATGTAATAAAATTAAATCATACTGGAATGGAATCAATCATTTTTTACAAGCTTCATTTAATGAATCCTTTACCTTAACTAAAGTATTGATTATACTAAATGTAAATGAAGGTCCCTACCTGAATAAGACAAATAAGTATTTGTTATGGACAATACTTGCTATATCTAGGAAATGCGTAACCAGATGGTGGAATTCAAATGCACCCCCAACCTTGGAAGACAACTGCATCGATGGAAATAAAAATCAAAGAACTACGAATCTATCCCAGGCCATTGATAAATAATCCTTGGAAGAATGTTACATCTTTGTTGGACACTCTGCAATAATCAATATTGTATCTCTGATCTGTTAATTCTATATTTAATAACATACAGTGTATATAACTGAAAGGCTATTGTAAATATTGTATATAGTTGTTTAAAATGATATTTAAAAGTATTATGTAAATGTTATTTTAACTGAAAATAAAAAAAAAAAATTTGAGGAAAATACATTTTGGTAATCATTGGAGTTTTTCTTTTCCTCACTGTTGCATGCTCATGGAGTTTGTATATATAAATTGGGTGGTTTCCTCAGGGGGATGCCCCTTGCAAAAAAATTATTCTTTTCACAAAAAGTAACTTATTATTATGTTCCTACGGATCTGCTTCAGTCGTTTGAATGTACACATAACCAAAATTCACTTTAACGAGACAATTTGAAAAGCACGAACATTTACGATTATGAAACTGGTAAAAAAGAAAAAGCAGCTGTGCATGTCAGACACCACTAGCGGTATGTGGATGGAGATTGAGACGTATTGACAGAAACAGCAAGACATGCCTGCACTTTGTGCTGACTTTACTAGATTAAGATTTCTTGGGTTGGAGCAGATTGTTACAGGTAGCTATTCTGGTGACTGGCAGAATTGCTTATTGCAAAGGCTTTATATGAATGCTACCAGTTCTCCTGGTTTAAATGAATGTGTGTCTATTGTGATTGAATTGAAGCTAAGAGCTTCTAAATTGTAAAATCTCTTTTGTGTTTAGAGTGCACTGTACTTTTAAATGTTTTGGTCTTTTTAACAGTTTTTTTACAGACTTTTCATTATTGGTTGTTTCTGGGGGTGTGTAATGATGTAATTTCCTTTAAGAATGGTTCCATTTCCTGTATGACATAGTTCCGAAGAAGTCATAAAGATGAAAGTGCTTAACTGTGTTGCTTTAACCTATTAAATACTCTGGTACTTGACTCATGGCTTCCTGGTCATTTGTTCTATCATTACACAAACTGGTTTCAGATATTTGATGACAATGTTTAAGTATTTTCATCCCATATAATCCTAGGTACTTACAGGTTAACTGTGCCAGGGATTATTTTTCATTCAATTTCATCTATTTGTCAACAAAAAGAGACACAGGTCCCTTTTTAATCTGATCAGCATTATGTGTCTCTTCACCATGTACCCCTTTTCACCTGCCCAGTGCTTTCTTCAAAGCCACTGTGGTTTCTTTCCCTATTGTCATTTCCAGTGACATGGTCCTTTTATCCTCCCCCCTGTCTGTCATTTTCTGCCTCATCCCATCCTATGCAATTTACCAAACAGCCATCTGTACAGGATGGTGCTAAAGGCTTTATTGCTTTATGCCACTGATACTTCTTTGTCCAGTTCCTTCATGACCCAGTCATGCAACTTGATTGGGTTTAACTGGCAACCCCTTCGATCATCAAGCATACCTCTCAACTGTCCATATTTTTGCAGCATGTCCATATTTTTGCCTCACATTTCTTGTCTGTTCCTCATAAAATTTGTGTTTTTTTGTCAAATTACTGAGGATCTGAGTCACAAAATAATGGCATACATTTGAGTTTCAGACTTTATATCCTCTAGGAAATGTGTGATAATACAAATCCTGTTAGTCTAGCAACTTTCTAAGTTTATAAGAGAAATATTTAAAATTTCTCCCTAGTTTAGGTCTTTTTCCCACCATTATTTTAGGCTTTGTGCAGATTTCTTTTGCCAAGGGGTTGAGAGGTATGTCATCGGGCCATACTGATTTCTATCCTGTCGGATGCTGTCTATCAGAAAAGCAATCAGCTTTCTTGTCTGGATTTTTTACAGTCTTCCTGCCCAATTATTTTAAGCTGAGTGGTCTGCGGTTCCCTGCACACCCCCCCCCCCATACAGGGGAGCACTTTCCAGTCATGAGGTATTTCAGCAATGGACAGTGAACTGTTGAAGACCTCTGGCAAGGGACTGCCCAGCACTCTGGCCATAATATCCACTGTCGTCAAAAGGTAGCTTACTTGGCATATTTGTGTTGTAACCAGCTATCTAGCCACCCTGTGTATTGCAATACTGCTGTCTCCTCATCACTCATGGTATTTTGGACCTGCTTCCTCTAAGCAAAGCATCCTCCTTGATTTTCATTGGTAAGTACCAAAATTAAATATGTATTGCCTACTGCAGATTTCTCCCCATCATGTTTGACCTGTTTCTAGTTTTTAGTACTTAATATTTGTCATATAATTTTGTAATATACTATATAAGCTCAAAACAGAGTTACAGATGTATTTGCTAGGGGAGGGGGCTACTAGTAAGGGGCAGTGATATCTCTTTCTTTTGTATCATTTTCACCATATTCTGTTTTGGTTATCAGGATGGTATGTTGTCCTTGTGGTCAAATTCATTCTCCCTATAAGTAATTCTACAGGGAAAGTGTTAGTACAGTTCAGGTCAACTCATAACTTCTAAATCCCATAACGACCACTCCAAGTTAGGAAGGCCCATTATATCTTTGTATTAATGGCTGCACATGTCCTGGAATGCTATCCTGGAAGAATTTATACAACATGGATCATGTTCTGGAGTTGAAGGCACCAGTGACCATCAACAATATTCTTTCATGAATTATAGTAGCAAATGCACACATGATGATGTCTGATCACACTGCAGTATGCATGCAGCTTACTGTCAGTGGTGGGTAAGCCCGGTCTGGATATGTGGTCCTTCAGACTTAGGCCTGATCTGCTGTTGCCCTCTCTGTATATTTGAGAACCAGGGTCATTCAAAGACAGATATAACTAAAATAAACATCTTGCAGAGCAAAATTCAGTAGTTCAGTGCTGGAAACTATTAATCCTTATATAACAGCATACCCTTACCTTGGCCTGCCTTTCATTTAAGTCAGGCAAACAAGCTTGACTCCTGTCACAATTGTGACATGGTTCCCAGTAGAAAAAAATATTATTTTGCCCACCTAAAGTAGCCTTCTGCTGAGTGCTGCTTTTGTCAGCTTCTCTTCAAAAGCCTTAGGCAATTGGCTTTATTTTATAGCAGCTGCAGGTTAAATTCCTCACTCTCAGGAAATACAGCACACCTTGAACAGTCTCCCCCCTCAGGACTTACTTTTTGAGTTGACATACTGTTTCAATATTTCATTATTTTAATCAGTTGTAAGCACATTTGACTTATTCTTTCCTCTAAATTATGGGAAGCCGTCTCTCGTACCAAAGCTGGAGCTAGAACTGCTTTTGACAGCTGGAGGATTCTTCCCAGTCAGTGTTTTGTCTTCACCTTTTCTAGCTGATTTTCTTTCAGGCTCTCTAAGTTTCTTCTTTGATGGCATCCGGGCAGCATACTTACTAGTCAGTAACATAATTTTTACTAAAACCGGCAGAAATACTGACCCATATTTATCAGTTTCTTTTTCCACAATGGGAGAGCTGAAATTAAGCTGTTAATCTGCGTTCGGCCATCTTGGAAAGCCCCACTTAAGACTGACTTTTTATGGCAATACTAGAAAGTGTCCCCATAACACCTCTTACTGACTTCCACCATAAAACCACATGTGAATTACAATAGCATTCATTCTGTTGCTGACACAGCTGGCTACAGTCTTATGTAGAAGAATTTACTGTCTGTCTTGACCATATGTATAGAAATATGTAAAGAAATTCAATGTCACATCTGGCTTCCTGCAGAGGTGAGTAATTGGCCTATACTCCCTCTCACATATCATTAAATCAAATTAAAGGCAGTGATTTTCTTCCTTTTGTTGGTTTTGTTCTTCAATTAGACACAGTGAAATGTTTCATGTATGCTCTACTTTTTTTTTCTGAAGAGTTCTGGGGTGATGAGGGAAAGTATTTATAACAATCAGGAATCCAACCCGGCCACCCGGAATGTCTGACTACACAAGCAAAGACTTGCTGTTGCTTCTGTGAGCTGAACAGAAGACAAAGCTTAAGTAAAACTTCCAAACTAAATAATAATTTAATAAAATATGGCTCCTCCAATAAAATTAACCATAACTTTATTTAAACAACTAAAATGAAACCAAAAAAAAACTAAACGCTTTTGTTCATAGTGATCCAGACTTGAATAACTTCTGATGATGTCCGGATCATTATGGATGAAACTTCTCAGTTTTTTGGTTTTAGTTTAGTTATGTAAATAAAGTTATAGTTAATTTTTTTATTTTATTTTAGTTGTTTAAATAAAGTTATGGTTAATTTTATTGGCTGCCAAATGCCTCATGATTCTAGGCCGCACTATGTATTGCTGGAAAGCTGGTCGTTACATGCACCATGGGCATGTACTTTCATGTGGATATCAGAGTTACCTGCTGCTCTGCCATGCTGATTGTTTTTATTCAAATAATTCCAGTAAGAGTTTGACATAGATGATTTATATGATATTCTAGTTTTGTATAAGTGAGATACAATTAAAGTAGCACCTGACACATTTAGGGCTATAAATTTAATGCATTATAATAATATTCAGTAACTATTTACTTCTAGTTCATCCATATTATATAGCAATGAAATTAATAACTACATAATTTTCTGTACTAAAAGCCAGTCTTCAGAATGTAATCCATGCTTATAAAAAAAAAATGTGTCATTTGATATAATTGTGGTTCTTTTTAAACATGTAAATCGATACGACAATCCACTAAACTTAATTTCCATTGTTTTAATAGTAAAATAGTAGAATAACAGAACCTTCAATGTATCTCAGTATAAAACAGAATGGGAATATATGTCTGTCTGTATCTCTGTCTATCTTTTTATTTGTGTAATCACTAAGATTGAATGCTCTTTTTTCTGTGTTTTCTGCCTGTTGGAAGCTCTGTGTACAAAATTATAGTACAGAGGGAGCGGCTAGTTGCCCCTTCCCCACTGTTATGTGATCTTGGATTTCTGTGTGTATATATATATATATATATATATATATATATATATATATATATATATATATAAGTAGCAGTGTGTATGGGTAAAGTACTTCTTTTTGATTTTTTTTTCCTTTTTTTATACTCCATCTAAAAAGGTTAATCTTTTTTCCATGCTCTTTTGAGTGTTTGCTCATTTCTTAGATAATGATATACATACACAGATAGATAGATACATCTCTCTCTCTCTCTCTATATATATATATATATATATATATATATTTATATATATATATAGATCTCCTTTATTTGATCAACAGACTATTTGATAGAAACTCATTTGGTCGAAGTCTCATTTGATCGAAAACCAGTATTCAAGGCACAATACTGGGATTTGTCCCCCTCCCCAATATCGTGCGACCCTGGATTTGATATATATAGTCAGAGGGGTGTGGAAGGCACAGCCTCCCACATTGGGGGGTGTGGGGGTGAATCCCCCCACCTATTTTCATTTAAAAGAAGAAAAGAAATCAAAAAGTACACATTTTAAACAAAAATACCCACACTCCCCCGACTATATATATCAACTCCAGGGTCTCACGATATTCGGGAGGGGGACAAATCCCAGTATTATGCCTTGAATACTGGTTTTCGATCAAATGAGACTTCGACCAAATGAGTTTCTATCAAATGGTCTGTCAATCAAATAAAGGAGATCTATATATATATATATATATATATATATATATATGTGTGTGTGTGTGTGTGTTTCTCATGAAATGTGGAACACTTTAAAGAACAAATGAAAATCATTTTAGGGTGAGTCTAAAATGTTTGAAAACAAAAATATTTATACTTTTGCAGGTAGACAAGCCTCCCCACCCCTCACCCCTGATATTACATATAAAATCTGAGATTTCACAACAGCAGGTTAGGGCAAAATCCCATACTATGCTGCAATGCAATTTCATGTGGAAAGCAGCAGGCAGACTGAAAACAGGCAAAGAAGAGTATTCACTCTTATAGACTGCAGCCATATAGGAACAAGAATATACACATATGCATAATTTGTAATATCCACAACGTTTTAGTATCTATAAAGTTTAAATTTTGAATTGGTACTTTAAATGTATTACTACTTTAGAAACCTTTATGAATTACCTTCCATTTTCCAGTATATGTTTTTTTCCAGACACCTGTATTGAATTATCACTTGTGACACAGGCAAATTTACATTCATATAAAAGTAATCAAACTATATTACTATAATAAATATTGCACAAAAAGAATAAATCTACAAGGAAAGGAACACCACTTGAAGAACAGAATAGTTTCTTTCTTTTATTGACACGCTTCTGGTACCTCAGCCTTTCACTTTGTAATGGAATATTTTTCTAATACAATCCCTGTCCCTATATAAACCTCCAGTACCAATTGATTAATTAACTAATTAACAAATTAACAACCCTATTCACAAAATTTCATAGACTTTGAGTAAGTGCACTTTTCCACATGACCACGTTAATAACCATGACGTTAAATATTTTGTTAAAAATATTATTCACATTATTAAATGCTGTGCATTTTTACATACATTTTTAAACATTTTAACTGCAAATTCTGGGTGAAATGGAATGTCATACTAGGTCATCATGGGCATACAAAGGAGGAGATGTCATGAATAAGAAGAATGAAGGTGACAAAAAATTATTTTTCGTCACCAGATGTTCTGAATTCTCCCCTATTTTGGAAAGAATAGTAAGGCAGGCTTGGGAAATTGTTAGTGAAGACAATTCCATTGTTTTTTTGTTTCTAAAACATAATGTTTTTTCTTATGGGAGATATAATAATCTCAAAGAATTGTTGAATAAGAGAATTTTGAACCATGTAGGTCATGGTTTGGTGGATAGAACAGGAGGCACTTACCACTGTGGAAACTGTTCAGTGTGTAATCAGGTTAGGAATTTACATGGGTGCAAAATCAATAGGAAACTTTATAGGGCCAGTGAGTTTTATAATTGTAACAGCTGTGGGGTGATTTATGTGATAGGTTGTGAATATCATCCCACATGCTGGTATATTGACTAAACAACTAGAAAGGTCAAAGTCCGAATCTTGGAACATTTGGGTGATGTCAGAAGGCACATGTTAGAAAGTCCAGTAGCCACACATTTTTTGTTTGAACACAAGGGTTCAGAAAGCAGTTTGTTTTTCAGTGTCTTAGCATGACCTATTGGCAACAGGGCAAATTTTAAGAAAGAATTAAATAGACTTGAGAGTAGGTTGATTATTAATTTTCATACATTGTTTCCTAATGTAATGAATTTAGAAAATAATTTGACTGTTTGAAAAAGGGAAACCAGCATATAATCAACAATGCATTTAAAATGTATTTAATAATGTATTTAATGATGTATTTAAAAATACAGTTAAAATGTTTAAAAATGTATGTAAAAATACACAACATTTAATAATGTGAATAATATTTTTAACAAAATATTTAACATCATGGTTGTTAATTTGGTCATGTGGAAAAGTGCAATTACTCAAAGTCTATAAAATTTTGTGAATAGGGTTGTTAATTTGTTAATTAGTTAATTAATTAATTGGTACTGGAGGTATATATAGGGACAGGATTGTATTTGAAAAATATTCCATTAGAAGGCGAAATGCCAAGGTACCAGTAGAGTGTCAATAAAAGAAAGAAACTATTCTGTTCTTCGAGTGATGATGTCCTTCAAGGATGCATCTGCAGTCATAACATATGGGTTGTCTTGCCTCAGGCAGCCCTTCGGTCGGCCAGATTCCAAAGTCTGGGTCTGGCCTCGGCTGATGTCGCACCTTCCCCGATGTCAGAGCGACTGGGGTACAAAAGCATCAGCCGACGCCATTTTCCTCAGTCTTTCTTGCCGCGCGGTGCCCGAAGCAGAAGCAGTTCGCAAGTGCCGGTCGGTCAGATCCTGTGATTCAGCTACCGAAGACTTTGAAAAAGCTAAGTACCCCGTTGGGGACTCTTTCTTGCCTCAGCCGATGTCAGATAAAGTAAATAATTGTTTAACTTGTGGGAAACAAATACCTCATAAGGATTTCCACTCTTACTGCCTCCCTTGTTTAGGCCCAGACCACGACGTCTCGGCCTGTTCAGCCTGTGCTTCCTTCAACCGACGAACTCTTAGACGTCGGTCGGAGTTTGCAGAGGAATTCTTTGGGGCTAGTTTCGCATATAAGATGCTGTCGGAGACTCCGACTTCGCATTTGGTGAAAAAACAGAAGGAAAAGGACCGACACTCGCGGCCCGCGGTTTCAGCTGAAACCACGGTTAGGCCTACCGTGAGTGTCTCAGTTTCGGCCGAAACCGAGTCCTCGGTACTTCCTTTAACCGAATCCACTTAACCGACCACCGCGGCCCTCGAGGCTCCGGCTGAGTCGGCTACTGAGCTACCTACTGAAACCAGTGTCCAGGAAATGTCCGACACCATTCCTTTGGACAAGTCTACTCCTGCACGTGGTGCAGCCAGACCCCCTGCATCCATGTCCATTAAGGCTTTTTCCAGGGCTAAAGCTGCTAAACTTGCTAAAGCTTTGCCTCCCAAGACTACCTCTCAGAGACCTTCTTCTAGTTCTCAGATCCTCAGCCTTGCAGAGGATCTTATCTCTTTAATTAGAGGTTCTCAGCCTCACCCGGACAGGGGCTCTCAACCACCACCAGACAAAAGGCCCAGGACTGAGCCCTCTGACCAACACTCTTCAGATGAGTCTACGGATGGATCTGTGTTGTCAGATCACCAGGAGGAGGCTTATTCGGCCTACGAGGATTCTGATGCTGAAGAATCTATACCTTCGGCCTCCCCTCCTGAAGAGTTTTCCATTGGTGAGTCACTACACTCTATGAGAGAGCATTTTCAATGGCAGGGTCAGGAATTTTCTGATTCTAGAAAGAGATTAAGAACCTTTTTACATTTACCTCAGCATAGGCCCTTAGCTATACCTCCTGTTTTGAATGTTATTGATGATGTGTACAATGATGTTAGTACAGCCCCTGATTCTCTCCCTCCGGCCACTGCCAAACCTGATAGATACTACAGGGTCCCGGATTCTTATTTACATCTGTACAAGGCCCATTCTGCAGACCCAGATACTATTTCTCAGGGCCCAAAAGGGGTTGCAGCTGCCACTGCCAAAAATCCTCTACCTTCTGAAAGGGAGTCTAGAGCTTTAGAGAGATGGGGAAAGAAGGTATATACTTCTGCAACTCTTTCCTTGAGGGCATTAAATTGTCAATTTCATATGATACAGTACCAAGAGTATTTGTTAGATGAATTGCATAAGAAGCTTTCCTCTTCTGAACCCCTTGACCGTAAATCCCTTCAGGATCTGGTTCATAACTCACAGCAGGTTAGTAATCATTTTTTGCAGTGTGGTTATGATGCACTGGAAGCTTCATGTAGGTCAGCTATGACTGGGGCAGTTATTCATAGGCATGCCTGGTTGAAGGAACAATCATTACCAGACCATGTTAAAGCTAAACTCCTGGATGCTCCAATGGAAAAACAAAAATTATTTGGTTCCTCGGCTCAGGAGGTCTTAAAGAAGTTTGAAGAAAAGGCAAAATCTGTGCAAACAGTTAAGGACTTTCTGCAAGTACAACCACCGAGATTCAGCAGAAACTGGCCAACTAAGAATTGGTCCTTTCCAGACTCGGACAGATCCCAGAGGGGCAGGAACAGGCATCCCAGAGGTAGAGGGCAAGCTAGAGGCTCCTGCAAAGGCCGTCAGTGGCAGCCTACCAACCAGAGAGGTAGTGCAGGAACAGCAACAACAACTACTACACCTGGACAGACTCAATGACTTTCCTTTGCTTCCGCTGACCAGGGCTCAGTTGAAAGCACCATTGGGTGGAAAGCTTTCTTTATTCTCAAAAAACTGGCATTACATTACAAGGGACACATGGACACTGCAAATAATAGACAAAGGATACAGGTTCCACTTCCACACTCTGCCAAGAAGAAACGGAATGCCAAACCTGCCACCAAATCAAAGAGCAGAGGCTTTAAAGAAGATCAGCAACTTAATTCAAATGAAAGCCATAGAAAAGGTACCTCTTTGAGAACAGGGTCAAGGATTTTACTCCAGATTATTCCTTGTTCCAAGAAAAGAAAATCAATGGAGGCCTATACTCGACCTGTCCGCACTGAACACTTTCCTCATTGTGCCAAAATTCAAGATGCTGACCCTACAGCAACTTCTTCCCATGCTGGGCAAGGAGTCTTGGCTGGTGACTCTTGATCTCAAGGAGGCATACCTGCATGTCCCTATTTGACAAAGTTGCAGAAGACACCTCAGATTTCTTGCAGGATCAGAGCATTATCAATTCGCAGCATTGCCCTTTGGCTTATCTACTGCGCCCAGAGTATTCACGAAATGCCTGGCATCAGTAATTGCACACTGCAGACTTCAGGGGATTCAAATCTACCCCTATCTGGACGACTGCCTTATACAAGCGGACAACAAGAAAAATTTGATAAAGGACTTGGACTATGCCATCCACCTATTACAGGCCTTGGGATACACAGTCAACATCCAAAAATCAAGACTTGTTCCATCCCAAAGGATAACTTTCTTGGGTGCAGATCTAGATACAACCACCCAAATGGCCTTTCTCACAGAAGAAAAACAAAAACAACTTCCAGATTACTTCATGAATCTGACAAGACAAACTCAGCTGACTGCAAGGAAAATCCTGCAGGCCCTGGGTTACATGGCATCCTGCATAATTCTGATTCCACAAGCCAGGCTGCATATGAGAAAATTACAATGGTACCTAAGGAGTGTATGGTCTCAGCACAGTCACAGTTTGGAAACTTTGATACCAATCATTCCTTGCCTTCAAAAGGAATTCCTGTGGTGGGCTCAAGCTTGCCAGTCCAACAGAGGGTTGCCCTTCAACAAACCAAAAACAAAGCAAACCATCACCACGGACACTTCGGACCGAGGATGGGGAGCACACATGGAGGACAAATGTATCCAAGGCCTATGGTCTCAAGGACAGCAGAGCATGCACATAAACCAAAAGGAAATGCTGGCAGTGATGCACGCAATCGAGGCCTTCAAACCTTACCTCCACCAAGGCCACCTGTTAATAAGGACAGACAACACCACAGTCATGTGGTACATAAACAAGCAAGGAGGCATGCATTCCTACCCTCTATGCAGGCTGGCCATGAATCTATGGGAACTATGCTTGAAACTCAATATCCAACTACAGGCCCAGTTCGTGCCAGGGAAAGAAAATGCACTGGCAGACAGCTTAAGCAGAACTACCATGGATGCACATGAATGGATGCTGCACCCAGACATCTTTCTACTCATAACACAAGCATGGGGAAAGCCGGAGATAGATCTGTTCGCCTCGCCCCACAATCATCAACTGAAAACATTCTGCTCAAGGACATACCACCCACAAGCCTGGAGGGTGGACTCTCTCTCTTTCAGCTGGAAAGCTCTAAAGGTCTATGCTTTCCCACCTCTCCCATTAATGTCCAAGGTTTTACAGAAGATCAGGGCAGAACAGCCAAGAGTGATTCTGATAGCTCCAAACTGGCCAAGACAGCACTGGTACCCACTACTGAGGAGCATGTCACAGACGAAACCGTGGCCTCTACCACTCTGGCCACTTCTTCTGACGCAGAACAATTTCAAGATCATGCATCCCAACTTGAAAACATTACAGCTAACTGCCTGGAAAATTCCATAAACCCACCTCAAAATACCTTATTGCAGAGAGTAAAGGACATTATTATGGAAGCTCGCCGACCTTCCACAAGGAAGACATACTCAGCAAAATGGAAAAGATTTCTCATTTGGAACACAACAAAAGGCTTAAGTGTGACAGTGGCAAGCATGACACATATTCTGGAATACTTAGCAGAATTGTCTCACAATGGCCTGTCCTATTCTTCCATTAAGATTCATGCCTCAGCAATTTCAGCAGAATACAATGCAGATCCACCTATCTTCTCGCATCCTCTCCTCAGGCAATTTCTGAGAGGAATCAAAAACATCAATCCTCCAAGGAAACCCCCTTTGCCTACTTGGGATCTCAACTTTGTGCTGGAGAAACTAACACTTCCTCCCTTTGAACCAGCAGCATCGGCAGATCTACAGTTTCTGTCTTGGAAAACTGCATTCCTTCTGGCCATAACTTCAGAAAGAAGAGTATCTGAGTTACAAGCTTTAATGGCAGTACAGCCATTTCTTATCTTCCATCAGGACAGAGTTTCATTGAGAACCAATCCTACTTTTATGCCAAAGGTGGTATCTAGGGTATCCTTGAACCAAGCTATTCACTTGCCTACTTTTTTCCCAAATCCACAAAATAAAGGGGAAAAACTTCTACACACTCTGGATATACACAGACAACTACGCTACTACTTGGACAGAACTAAAAGTTACAGAAAGACTGACCAACTCCTTGTAGCATATGCTGCTGGGGTACAAGGAAAAGCAATTTCCAAACAGACAATTTCAAAGTGGATAGGAAATTGCATTCAATTTTGTTACTCCTTTTATGGAAAGACGGTTCCTGCAAACATTAGGCCTCATTCCACGAGGGCCACAGCCACCACTACAGCCTTCCTAAGAGGGGTGGCTACCAAGGACATTTTAGAAGCTGCTACATGGAGCTCCATGCATACATTTGCCAAACATTACAATTTACCTTTATACTCCAGGGCCAGAGCAGGTTTTGCTACAGCAGTCCTGCAGGGTATCTTAACTACACCATCCTTTTCTTAGTACCTCCTCCCCCAGATTGGCTATGGTATTCTACCCATATGTTATGACTGCAGATGCATCCTTGAAGGACATAGTACAGTTTTGTACCTACCATAAATGTAGATGTCCGATAGGTATGCATCTGCAGTCAGGGTTACCCTCCCTCCTTCCCCTCTGTGGTACTCCTAGGGTGCTTACTCCTCCATTAGCTAGCTGGGGGATCTATTATGGTGTATTTGTTTGTATATATATATATATATATATATATATATATATATATATATATATATATATATGTATGTATTTTGGAAAATGTTTTGGAATTTATTGCATTCCTCCAAATTTGGCCTTCCTAGAGGGCACCTGGCATCTGGGGCAAAAAACACTGAGGAAAATGGTGTAGGCTGATGCTTTTATACCCCAGTCACTCTGACGTCGGGGAAAGTGCGACATCAGCCGAGGCCAGACCCAGACTTTGGAATCCGGCCGACCGAAGGGCTGCCTGAG
Organism: Protopterus annectens; assembly: GCF_019279795.1. NCBI lineage: Eukaryota > Metazoa > Chordata > Ceratodontiformes > Protopteridae > Protopterus > Protopterus annectens. The sequence goes on along the minus strand of NC_056751.1, from coordinate 553,166,702 downwards.
GCAGGACAACCCATATGTTATGACTGCAGATGCATTCCTATCAGACATCTACATTTATGGTAGGTACAAAACTGTACTTTCCTTTCCTTGTGGATTTATGTTTTTTCTGGAGTTGGGGTTTTTGGATGTGTATTGAATTATAATAAATATTATACTTCACATATATTGCTATGTATATAATATAACCTAAGCAATATTACATAGATTATTCAATTCCTGCCTTTTTTTAAACAAGAAACATCTTTAGTAAACCATCACTTACTACATAGGCAATCTTTTCTAAAGATCTAAACATTTTTTTCTTAAAAATAGTACCAATTTTGTTGCATGCGGTTTTCTTTGCATGCTATAAAGTTTTTTCAGTTATTTTTAAGTGCAATAGGAACTGTAAACATTTTCCAGTATATGTTGTGACCAGTTAGTAAATTATCACTTTTAATACACAGACATAAGAATTTATATTTGGAAAATCTATTCTTCCCATCTTCCATGATGACATTTGATGCTTATATGTTACTGATTCATTGATTCATTCTTTTTTTTTCGGGGGGGGGGGTAGGCACCAAATGAAAATTATAAACATTTTATTTAATTAATTAACACATAGTACTCAACATTAAACAAGTTGTTTGACTTATATAAATTGCTTTGTCAATAGTATAATTTTTATCGCATCCAATTTATTCTTAAATGTAAAGATCATATTTTTCTAATATGAGATTATGTCTTTGAAATTTTTAATAATACATTCATAGTTAACTTGAATGATATTATCTAAGTTTTTAGATAATGTAGTTCTTGGATATTTTATAGTTTTATAATCTCAGTTATATTTATATGTCTACTTCTGATCTACATTATAATTTATTAATATTGTACTTGTCTTATTTTCATTAAATTTTAGAGTAGAGATTATTTCAAAGCTTCTTGATGCATGACCTACATGCACAGTGGGTGAGGTAATACTGTGCAATGTCAAAACAGGTCATCTACAATCAATAAAATATTTGAACTGCATTCACAAAAGGGCCCACCACATTTATTTCCCTTTATTACTCTTATTGCTAGGGAGATATATACTCCTATTTTAATATTCTTAATGAATGATTATATATTGCTTCTATTAATTTTGTATAAGAATCTGGAAAACAAAATATCCCCATGCCCTTACATAAATACTGCCAATTTAGAGAATCAAAAACCCTTTTACACAGCTAAGCTAATTATTGCAAAATCTTTATTGTTCATGTTTATTCAATCTCTTTATACCATTATTCTTTTAATACTATCTTGTGTTTGTCTTTTAATAACAAAACCAATGTGAAACCTCAACTATTATGGTTGGCAGCAACATCATAAAATTAACATAATCTACCTTTAATGTTGTAATTGACTAATAATTTGCACATAACATTGGAGCCCTGTCTTTTTTCAATAAAAGAGCTGGTAAAGTGCATTTTCAATAACTAGAAAAGTAATAGTTTTTGAAAATATTGTATAAATTTCTACAAATAACACCTCCCATACATTCTTCTAAATTTTCATGTGGATTAAAATCTGCTGTCTGCTCTTTCCATTTCAAAGCAACTGCAACTAATTCTTGGTTAAACAAATGTATTATTACAAGTATCAGCATTTCTTACTACACTATTACATACTATTCTTTGCAGCTGATTTTCTGAATCTAAATTGAAGCCTGCATACAGATATCCACCACTGTTAATTGCTATTATGAGAAGTAATCCTGTATATTGCAATACACATGCAGTCCTGTATATTGTTTGTATGATTGTATTGTCCTCTTTTCTTGAATCTAAGTGGAGTTTGCCACACAAATCCATCATATTTAGTGGTATAATGTAATGAGCATTAAACTCTATATCCTATAGACTGTAATGTGAATACAAACTGTGCACTATATGTAAAGGTGAATTTCATTTTACTCCTTTTGTCTTAGCTGACATGTTTGTTCTCTCTGAGTATTGAACATGTCTACTGTGTTTATACTGTATTTGTCAGTTGTAGCTTTTCTCCCCAGGACTCCACTGAAAATAAGTTTTATTGCCAAGTCAAACTTTTTTGGTAATCAAACACAATAAATAAGTAAAAATAAATAAATAAACAAACAAACAAACAAATAAATAACATAACATAACATAACATAAATAACATAAATAAAATAAAATAAATAAATAAACAATTTCCCAGCTAGATATGGAGGTTTTCTTTAGTTGCTGATATAATTCTAGGGTAGCTTTAGGCTTGATAACATTTCCTGATATTTGCTTTTATAAGCTTATTATATGCTTATTTAAAAATAGTCAGCAAGCTTTCCTCGAATTCTCCATTATCCACTTTATAAATATTTTCATAACATTTTCTGAATGTCACCATTGTATCCTCTATATCTGTAACATTTTTATTACTTACTGTGATATTAATACATTTTATCTAACTTTAAGAGGTCAGCTAGAAAGTTTAGACAAAGCAGTAAATCTGTTCAAATCCCTTAGAGTTAGCAAATGTAACTATTCTTTCACCTTTTCTAAATCTGTTGCAATTCTTTGATTTAAATCGATTGATATTTATTATTTAATGCCTTAAGTCTAAAAAAATAGTTCTTCCTTTTTAGACGTTTAGCTTGTCTGCATTTAAATCCTCACAAATTTTAATCAAACTCATTACCAAATAAGTATGATTTAAGAAAGTCAAAAATCATAGTACTTTCATTATCATTTTAGGACATACTTTTCTATTTCTTTATTAAACCATACATTACATTTTTCAAATGTCACTATATATAAGGGAATTCTATATGTTATTATTATTCTGCGATTAAAAATCAAAGATAATTTTAGTAATTAGTGTTGTCATGTGAAAGTTTATGTCTGGTTAAGAAAAATGTTCTAACAATATATGACTAGGCTGTGCAGTTTTTAAGATATGAAAATTTGTGAAAGTTGAGAAAACATATAATTTGGGGTTTGTGTGCATTATAATATATTTACAGTGACTGCATTATCTATTATAACTGCAAAGAATATTTTTACTGATAATATTGCTATTTGTACTGTTATAATAGCTTTTATTGTTCACAAAATATTTACTTTTTTATCTTATGCTTTTTAAGATTATTTTTCAGGAAGTGTTCTGGAATGCAAGATGTGTGTAGGCTGCTAGAGGTGTGACATTCCACACCACATAGGTGTTAATGAGGTAAACCTGACATATTTAGTGTGTGGGGTCTACTTTGACCCATCAAAATTACATTTCAATGAAATATAAACAGACAAACTCTTTTTCGTGGAAGTGCATTTTCACGAAAATGCACTTTCGCAAAATGCAAGTAAACCGAAAAAAAAAACAACTAAAAAACACAACATGAACCACATTTATGCAGGGGTCAAGCCCCCCACACCCCCACTACTTTTACATTCTCACTCCGAGATTGCACTACAGTGGGGAAAAGGGAATATTCCCTTATCCCCGCTGTGCTGCGATCTAAGCAACAGCCCCCATTGCTGTTCGCTTAGTTGCCTTTTTGCGAAACTGCATTTTCTTGAAAATGCACCTTCGCAAAAAAGTTTGCTTGTTTACATTTTGTTGAAATGTAATTTTGATGGGTCTAGGTAGACCCAGTGTGTATATGTATAGATCTTTATGATCACATTCATCCCTCACAGTATAGTTCAGATGTCATGTTATGATATTTGAATATGTAAAGAATAATCAAATGCTCAAATAATCGTTATGTAAATTGATTTATCTACATTTTTAAGCTAGATCTGTTCTGATGGAACCCTCAGATGTCAATGAGGAACAACATAGTGTTCAAAAAATGTTCAATATCTCATACTCCAACAAACATAATATCTGTTTAGGACATATTACTGAGTTTTGAACTGCATTACTAATGCCTTTATAGTAATAAAAAAATAACATTCAATGTTAGCAAAAATAAAAAAATATTAATTATATAATAAATACAGATATATCACTGTACAACAAGAGAAGTTAAATTTAGGAATGAAATGGGAGATTAAATACTAGATTGTGTAATGCTTGAAGAAAACCGTTCTTTTTCTTTAGATTAGGAATTCTGTCCCCTGTCCATTTTTCTTGTTGTGTTGACCCTACTTTTCATTGTTTCCTCTCTAGCAACTGGCCAAGTCTAAAATATGAAGTTATTTTATACCTGCATTAAGTATCACTTAATTTAACTGTTCACATTTCTCTTTCTTATTCCCTTCATTCTCCCATCAAGATCACTTTCCTTCAAACTCCTCATAATAGCATCAAGCAAATTACATAATTTTGTGTATCAAATAGCACTGCACTCATTAGTATATTGCATTAATAGTTTGCATAATATATGTTAGCCAGTCTGTATGAGAGATGCAATATGGCATTCATATAAAAGGACTTGAAAGGTGAACTAATAAATGTGACTAATCATGACTTTACAACATAATAGCTTTTGAACACAAACTCAGCTTACTTTATAATCAATGGACTCTAATAGATGTATCTTTGATATCTTCATCCTGTAGGATAAAACACAAATACATTAATTAGAGATATTTCCTATGGTGGCATCTAATGATAGTTTAATTTAAGCAGTTGTCAATTATACTTTGATTACATGACCAGTGCTACAAATACTATTAAATATTCTTCCTCCTAATATAATTCATACTTTTAGTAATTTGATGGAGGTATTTCCACTAGTGCTACTGATGCCAGGGAACCATTAATAAAAAAGATGAATATTATTTCTTGTTTTATTATGCAGCAGGTAAGCTACCTGTCTCCATTTTACCCATTCTAGTTTCCATAAGACCAAACAATGTCTATGTTAAATTGTTGACTTTGATGCAAATCATGTTTTGTATGTGATGAAAGTCAAAAAAGCTCAGAAAAACTGCTGAACAAACCCACAATGTCCCTCACAAATGACAGCATTATAAAGGAAACAACTACCACAGTAATGTAAGCAAAACACTGTGACTGAGTGATTGTCACAATGGACCCCTGTGCAGCCTGGTAATAAATAAACATTTTGGTTTCCAATAATACTTGAGCATTCTGCATTTGGCACATATACTATAATGTATAAAAACACATCTTATTCATATATTACATATATAACATTGATAAATGCATGTCAGATCAGACATATGAATGTTATTCTCATTTCCCTGGACAGCTATACAAATGAACACTACATTTTTAGAATTTAATGTACAGAAGAAACAGCGCAAGCATTTCTCTACTTTTTTCTTTAAATTCATACCCTTAAGGTTATCTCTCAAGATGCTTATTACTCATTTCCCAGTTCATTTTTGTTCTCCCATCTAAAGTTTTATACTCCTTTCACAATTAAAACACATGTGAAACTGTATATTATACCATGATCCCCCCAAAACGTGCACGCTGATTGGCCAGCATGCCCGTTGTAAATCGAGTTATACTAATGGAAAAAGGTCCGGTCGCCCGGACTTTTTTCCATTAGTAAACTCGTTTTTTTTAAAACACTGTCTCGCTATGTTAAATGGGTTTAACATAGCGAGACAGCTTTAAAATAAGCAACGGAGATCTCCGTTGCTTATTTTAAAGCTGTCTCGCTATGTTAAACCCACTTAACATAGCGAGGCATTTTAAAAAGCAACGGAGAAAGCAAGATCTCCGTTGCTTTTTAGTGTTTCGCTATGTTAAATGAGTTTAACATAGCGAGACAGTTTTAAAATAAGCAACGGAGATGTCCGTTGCTTATTTTAAAACTGTCTCGCTATGTTAAACTCATTTAACATAGCGAAACACTAAAAAAGCAACGGAGATCTTGCTTTCTCCATTGCTTTTGCCACAGCTCTGATGTACTGCGCAGGCGCGCAGTACATTAGAACTGCCGCGGATGCCAGACATCTGCGGAAGGGCAGTAAACAGGCATTATACTATGCCATTATTTAAGAAAAGTAATAGTTTATTTTCTTAAATAATGTCATATATAATAGCAATAACCGCCTGGGTGTGGGTAATGCTAAATTTACCCATGGTTGGCTTTGTTTGGTCCCTCGGGCTTCGCCCTCGGGACCAAACCACGCCAACCGTGGGTAAATTTAGCATTACCCACACCCAGGCGTGGGTTATTGCTATAATGTATAGCATATTCAGCAGAGGTAAGTGTACTCTGCGTTCAGCTCACATGACTTGTTTTAATATCTTCACAGAACAAAGTGCATCTACCATGAAAAGCACAGAATCTTACTAAGAAATTATCTATAATTAATAACTTCTGACATTTATTTAAATATAGCAAATGGATAAACAAAATTATATCTCTAATCTGAATAGAACAATACATTCACTCCTTATGCCTTTCAAGTTGCTGTTCAACAGAGGTTATGGAAAAGAGCTTTACTCTCTTCTTTTTGTAGCTTTTCCAGCAGCTAAAGATTGGGTGCATGCATTTCCATCCTTTTCTGCACTACTTCATCCTCTTCTCAGTTAATGCATTATTTGTGACTTTTGTAAAATGACAAAATAAGCAACAAAAGCAAGTAAACTCTGCAATCAACTGACATACCGAATCATATAAATTGAAAGAAGAGAATAAATGCAAGTAATTTATGAAAATAACTACAATACCAACTCATATGATTCGACAGAAGAGAATGCATGCACTATGGGCCATAGCTGTAAACAACACATTTCAGTAGTAATCAAATAATTATTTTTTATTAAACTAATCTGTTTAAAAAAATATAGTATAGCTTCTACCTTTTAATGAAGTATAGCATTTGTCTTCATTGAAACTATATTTTCAAGTTAAAATAATTAAAGTACTCACTGTTTTTGTTTCCTTCTGGAGGTCTTGGATTCAAGTCCCAAATGAGACCTAATATTATCCCTTCACATCTATACTTGAAACAATGTCTAAACAGAGCTTTTGACCCTATAAACCACTGTGGGTGTTTCCTAGCTGGAAGCATAAGGCTCATAAGGGAAACTCAATGCTTATCTCTCCAGAGCCTCTTGTGAGCCCAGCATAAGTGACACAAGCATAACATGTTAAGGGGTCTTGTCTTGGGTTCTGATCCTAAATAAGAGCCAATAATATCCTTTCATTTATATGATTCTAACAGGGGCAAAGCAGAGGTTGCTGTGTGTGTGTGTGTGTGTGTGTGTGTGTGTGTGTGTGTGTGTGTGTGTGTGTGTGTGTGTGTGTGTGTGTGTGTGTGTGTGTGTGTGTGTGTGTGTGTGTGTGTGTGTGTGTGTGTGTGTGTGTGTGTGTGTGTGTGTGTGTGTGTGTGTGTGTGTGTGTGTGTGTGTGTGTGTGAGTGTGTGTGCTTGTGTTTTGTGTTTACAATTTGCTGCTGTAACGGTGCACACTACCAATCAAACTACCAAATTCTGACTTAATCTTTCATTTAAGTAACTTTACATAATATAAAGCATGAAAAAGCCCAAAACAATGTATATTTAATTTACTACAGTGTTTTTATCCTGAAATCTCTGATTCATATGTCACCGTTATTCTTAACTCAATAAAATCTGACAGACGTGACTAGTGAAAGATTCCCCCGAGGTGAACAGAGGTTTCTTATACAGGCAGACTGTCTTACAAGCCTCAGAAACAACTGTTCAATATTCACATTGAAGTAAGAAAGAAAAATGTTCCTAAGGCCAGTGAAAGCCAAACAATATTAAAGTAGCATAAAACAGTCTTAATGTTTCTAAAATTTACTTGAAGAAAATAAAACTAAAGGCAATTTACATATTAAAATATACAAATGGTTCTCACAAAAGCATCTCTACATTTCAGATTCATAGATTCATAGACTGTTACTAGGCTAATGATGTGGGGGACCTTGCTAAGCCTAGCCAAGTTTTCCTGAAAGAAAAATGATGCCCAGTATCAAAATAGGACATTGAAGGCCAGGCATTTATAAGCTACCTCTATCCATAAGGGATATGGGTGCCAGGCCTGGTGTAACTTTCCTATTCCCCATCCACTTGTCTGGGTTGTGCTTAAAACGGGGTAATAGACAAACTCAGCTTCACTTGGATGGGACGCCTGTTCCATATGACGGGCAGTCTCTTACACACATACCTTTCTCTCCAGCATGTTCTGTTTAAATCACAGACAAAATTCTTGGCCCTAGACCTTGTATTTCTGGTACTCCTTGACTTATGAATGTGTAGGAGATAAGTGTGAGGTTTGTGGAGGCCTTGTAAGCCAGACATAGATCACCCCCTCAGAAATCTATAGGAGACTAAGTAGAGGAAAAGGGATTTAAGGTGCTCTGCATAGGGCTGGTTTGTTACACCTTGTATTCATTTTATAATGAACCTTTGAGGTCCCTCTAGTTGCTGCATATGCCTGGTGAGGTACATACCAAAGGGAGCATTGTACTCTATGATTGGTCTGACAAGGGCAGAGTACAGTGAGATAATAATCTCTTTGGACCTAGATATCATGCCCTTACTTATAATTTGTGCAACATAAAAGGATTTCCTCACCACTGTGGCCACATGGTGGTCAATGGTAATGCTACTGTCTATGTGCGTACCCAGATCCGTGACCACTGGGTCAAGGGAGCCCGCAGGATTTTTTGCAGGGGATGCAAACCCAGAGCCCCACCCACTCCCCCCATGCAGTCCCCCCCACACAGTCCCCCGCATGAAGCCCCCCCCATGCAGGCCCCCCCCACCACCCACATAGCTATTTCAGTGTCCCATTACTTGGCTCTTTCTCCCCAGTTGCCATACACACTGTTCAAAACTTTATGTGCATACTGTTTTATGCTTTACTTCTGCAATATTACAGATATTTCGATTTCATTTACAAATTTTATAGCACAAACACTGATAGACATTTGCTAAATGAAGTAATAGTCTTACAATGAAAACAATCTTGGCATTAAAGCTTATCTACCTTTGATAGTCACATTAACCGAAACAGCATTGAAACCCACATTCAAAGAAAATGCATCTGGCCATTGGCAGGTTAAGTTTACCTTTGGGCTGTTTTCAAATCATTGGTCCCTTGCACACATTTTAGGACCATGCAAAAGTTCTTTAATACAATCAGGAAAGTGAATCAATTCTAATATATAATAATTGAATTATATCCCTTGTATAATACAGCACCACTTGATAGAATGTATTTTAAATTTATAGTTTTGAAAATTTTCTCAGTAAGCAATTTAATAAAATGTATGAAGCAATAATGACAAACTGCCCAATTTCATTTCAAACATAAAAGGCCACTCAAACATCTGTCATTACAATCCACCAATATCAGTCAATATGCACAAATTCTGCAGATGTAAAAGTCATCTGAATAATTCCACATTAAAGAGATCTGAAACTAATGAAGAGGTTGTTAGAAAACAACTTTATATTTCAGTGTTTCATCTACAACTTCAGCGCCTTCTGTCCTTGAAGAATAAATTGCCTATGTTACATTAAAAGAAGATAAGCTGGTATATTGCAAAAGAGAATGGGTGGCAAGCTGAAATCAGGTTCATAGTTACTAGGCATGTCATCCAAAGGAGGACATACTCAGGTCTGCAGCACCTCAACCCCTTAAAATACAAATCTGCATGCTGTGGGAGCAGAAACTATAGCCCTCTGCATCAAGATGCAACTATGCTACCTGCTGCGCTACTAAAGCTGCTGTAAAATTCTATATGACAACAGTAATACCATTTGCTGAACAAAACAGTTGTACATTTTAAGCAGACTTAGCATGAGCAGCAGTAAACTTCTCTCCCCTTGAAGCTGAAGCTCAATTCCTTGAAAATGCACTTGAAAATAAATTCCACCTGCTAACTCTAACTAGGGTGCTTCACTCTTTCTTATACACACACACACACACACACACACACACACACACACACACACACACACACACACACACACACACACACACACACACCTCAACATCTCAGTGCAAGAAATCTGGACAAAGCCTAAAATAAATAGGGATGGATTATAAATATTTCTGTCATGAACTTTGAAATTTGCTAGAATAACAAGATCTGTGTTAGTATGCAGTTTTCTAAAGGATATGATGTCTAAAACTCAAATGTCTGTCTTTATTTAGCAACTCCAATCCTTTTTTAGGAGGAATATAGGGCAAAAGTCTGGACATCCTGCAAAAACCTGGACAGCTGAGGGGTATGGTACCTCCCTCTTATACATACATACACACACACTCACAGAGGCCCCAAACTATGGACACATTTAGAAAGTAGCTAGAACAGAATTTGTGTTAGAATGCATTTTCTGAAGGATATTAATTCTGAAACTCCAATGCTTGTCATTATTTAGTAACTTTAATCCTTAGCTCATCTCAGTGATTTGTCAGAATCAGAATTTTTATGAGGAACAGACCCAAAGTATAATGCAAAAATCTAGACATTCTATAAAAATTTGTACAGTTGAGAGGTATGGATATTAATTATTGCCCTTACAAACTTGGAAAGTTTGTAGAATAATAGGTTTTGCATTAGCATGAATTTTCTGAAGGATGTGGCGCCTAAACTCAAATGTCTGTCATTATTTAATGACTTCAATCCACGGCTATGCGCCAGAAAGGGACAGATTTTAGGAGGAACACACCAAAAATATGAGGCACAAATCTGGTAGAATAATAGGTTTTGCATTAGCATGAATTTCCCAAAGGATGTGGCATCTAAACTCAAATGTCTGTCATTATTTAATGACTTCAGTCCACGGCTATGTGCCAGAAAGGGACAGATTTTAGGAGGAACACACCAAAAATATGAGGCACAAATTTGGACATTCTGCGTTAACCTATACAGTTGAGAGATATGGCCAAGTTATGAACCCCCCTGACTGTAGATGTGAATGTCACGGAAAGAGTGCATGACTATGCAAGACACTGTGTGCTCACAGAAGCAGTTATGTTCCTCCTCATCGTCACACTTGTGCAGTGGGATACACACCAGCAAGGGCCACCAAAGCACCAGTTTCTCATATTAATGGGGAGTAAGTGGAAGAGAAGAAAAAAAAGAGAAAAGGGAATAACAAGAGGAAGCCCAGAGGGTCAACCATAAGCAATAAGTGCATGGTTATAAAAAGAAGTTATGTCTTACCATAACGTTCCATCTGTGTTGTAGATCTTTATTCATTCCTTACTGTTAGGACCCGATACGGTTGTTTCCCAGCTCGTGCAAGCTAAAACCTCTGAGCTAAGAACCTACCCTCAATGCCCCTCTCCTAGATACTCCAGATTGAGTTTGCCCGCCCTAGATAGAAGTAGTAGTAATGGGAAAAAAAGTAGGAGGCTCTGTCTGAACAAATACCCTAACCAGGAGTACCTAAAGTCCACCAGGAGTCCAGGCAGGGGAAGGAGGATGGAAAGTAATGAATGAATAAAGATCTACAACACAGATGGAATATTACGGTAAGACATAACTTCTTTATCTGAAGTTGTAAATCTTTATTCATTACTTACTGTTAGGACCGAGTCACCAGCAACTTGAGTCCTGGGTGGCCCTAAGGAAGGATATTCCTGAGCACCATAGAACCAAAAGATGCTTTGTAATGAGATATGAAGGTATGAGGTCTTGCCAATGTGGCTGCTGTGCATATATCATCCATAGAGGCTCTGGAATGAAAAGCTACAGAGGTAGCCATAGATCTGGTAGAATGAGCCTTTATTCTGGAAGATAAGGGTAACTTATTCTGTTGGTAGATAAAGGTAATGATGTTTCAAAGCCAAGAGGATAGAGTCACTTTGGAAACAGGTTAACCCAATCTGGGTTCTGCAAAGGCCACAAACAATTGGTCTGTTTTCCTGAAAGATTTAGTCCTGTCCAAATAACAACAAAGCTGTTCGTGCACATCAAGGGTGTGCAAAAGGTACTCCCCTCTATTAGAATGCCTTGGGAAGAAAACCAGCAGGTCAATAGATTGGTTAATGGAAAAACCAGAAATGACCTTGGGCAAGAAGGAAGGGTCAGTGCGAAGGGACACCCTATCCATGTGGAAGATCAAGTAAGGACTCTTGACACTCAAGGCCTGCAGCTCAGATATTCTTCTTGCTGAGGTGAGTGCTACTAGAATTTATGGTTTTCCAAGACAAAAATTTCAAATCACATGAATCAAAGAGCTCAAAGGGAGAGCTTGTAAGAGATTAAAGCACCAGAGTCAAGTCCCAGGGATCTATGGGAGGCTTGACCGGAGGTTTAACATGTAATACTCCTGTCAAAAAAGTCTTGCATAGGTGGTGTGACATAATTGAAGAATTTTCAAGACCATTATGAAAATTGGCGATAGCTGCTAAATGTACAGTGATCACTGAAGCTGAGGCTCCTGCATGCAGGAGAGTAGTCAGGTATTGCAGAATCTTTTGAATAGGCATAGAGAAAGGGTCTAAGTTCTGGTCTTTGGCCCAAATAGAGAACCTAGTCCATCTACTAGAATAAACCTTTCTAGTGGAAGGTTTGTGTGAGGCCAGAAGAATTTCACGAACAGGAGGTAGGATGTTAGGCAGCCTGGCAATCATTGGAAGTGGAGTAACCAGGCTGTGAGCCTGAGACTGTGCAGGTTTGGGTGAATCAATCCCTGAGGATGGGATAACAGATCCTGGGAATGATCCAGGATCCACAGGCTTTGAATCAGATGAGGCCATAAAAACGGGAACCAGACTTGATGTGACCAGTAGGGAGCAATGAGGATCACTTTGCTTTTCAACCTTTGAGCTTTCTGGAGATATTTTGAAATGAGGGGAAATGGAGGAAAGGCATACAGAAGACCCAGGGGCCAATCGTGCATTAGAGCGTCCCTCAGTGATTCCCCCTGAGGGGGGATCAAGGCCAAATAACTCCTGCATTTGTAATTCAGGGGGGAAACAAACAGGTTGTAGCAATGCTTGCCCCAATGTTGGAAGATCAGAGCTGCTATTGCAGGGTTGAGGGACCATTTGTGAGGCATCAGGATGTTCCTGCTCAGATTGTCCGCAATAAGGTTGGAAGTCCCAGGAATATGTGTTGCTATAAGAAAGTGATTGGAAGCTATCGCCCAGTGCCAAATCCTCATGTCTTCCCGACACAGGGGGTAAGATCTGGTTCTGCCTTGCTTCTTGATATACCAGACATCTGACTGAATTGTAATGGTCCCCAAAGACAGGGATGCATGGAATGCTTGCAGCACTAAGAGAACTGCCCTCAGTTCCAGGAGATTTATTTGCAAGTTGGCCTCGAGGGGGGTCCAGATGCCTTGGACAGTCTTTCCCTGAAAATGCCCCCCCACCCTAATAGTGAAGCTTCCATGATCACCGTGGCCATGGTTTGGGGAAGACAGAACGGTTGACACCAAAGATTCTTTTGTGGCTCCATCCACCATAGCATTTCCTCCTTGGAACGGTTTGTAAGGCGTATCATGTGGTTTAGTGGGTGGGTTAACAATGACCATTGTGCGGAAAGGAGCCACTGCAGGATTCTCATGTCCAGTCTTGCCAGAGGTACTAAAGTAATGGCAGCTGCCATGGAGCCTAAGAGTTGCAGTACAAGACGTGCTGGTACAAACATGTGAGGTAGAAGGTCTTGAATTTGGTGTCTTAATTTCAAAAGCCTATGATGGGGGAGAGAAGCATGACAGGATGTTGTGTTGAAAACTGCTCCAATAAATTACAGTGTCTTCATTGGAGACATCTGAGATTTGTCTTTGTTGATTGTAATCCCCAAGCGGAGAGCAAGATCTTGAGTGTAAGAGAGGCTACAGAGATTCCTGGTTGGAGCGGTAAGGAGCCAGTTATCTAGATAGGGAAACAAACTGGAATCTTTGTAGTCGAAGATGGGCTACCACAACTGCCATACATTTGGTGAACACTCGGGGGGGATGTTGAAAGACCGAATGGCAGTGCCCTGAACTGGTAGTGATTGGCTCCCAGCTGGAAGTGGAAAAACCTCTGGGAGCGGTGATCCATCTTTTTGTGGTAGTACGCATCTTGTAGGTCTATAGAACACATCTAATTGTCCCTCCCTAGGAAGGGAAGAATGGACTATACTGTGACCATCTGGGATTTTTGAGGTTTGATAAACTTGCTCAGTAGGCTGAGATCCAGGATTGGTCTCCAGTCCCCTGTCTTTTTTGGCACTAAAAAGAACCTCGAGTAAAACCCAGATCCTATTTGTTCTGCTGGGACTGGTTGGATGACCCCTTTTCTTAGCAGTTTTTATATTTTTAAAGCTGCTAACTCCCTCTGATTGGGTGGTACATCAAGGATTCATTTGACGGGTCTGGGAGTTAGGTCAAAAGGTATTTGGTAGCCTCTGGATATTATTCTCTGCACCCAAACATCAGTAGTAATAAGATGCCAGGCTGGTAGATGCAGAGAGAAACGACCCCCGACTGCTTAGAGGAAAGCAATCAGTAAGCTGCTCAGGAATGCTGGTAGGGTCTGCCAGAGAAAGAATCTCTGGCTCCCTGATTAAAAGGACCCCCTCTACCCTGAAAGGGGTGTCTTCCATATGAGTTGCCCTCTCTGCCCTGGGGGGATTGTTCACCACGAGTGTTATGAAAGGATCCTTGGGATTTCTTGAACCATATCTTTCCCCCCTTCTGGTTCCTGGAATTGGGCCTCTGAGGGTTGGAAAAGTGTATGCCCACAGCAGACAAGGTCTTTCCATCTTTCTCACTACGTGCAAGTGTGTCACATAGCTTGGGGTCCAAAAAGTGCAGATTTGTTGATAGGTACATTAACTAAGGAAGATTTAAAGGGGTCTGTGAAATCATACAACTGCATCCAAGCATTATGTCTCATGACAACACCAGATGTGGCAGCTTAAGCTGCCTCCTCAGTGGTGTGAGATATCAAACGTATCGAGGAGTTTGAGATGGACTCAAGGGTAGCTATCTGCGAGGCGACAGTGTCACGCACCTCATCAGGCAGTACCCCCGCCAAAGAGGAAGACATTTCAGAAATTAGGTCTCTTTGGAGGCAAGTAAAGTGTACCAGATAATTCAGCGATTGAATGGCAAAGGTCGCTGAATCATAGGTCTGCTTCCCTAGTCTGTCCATGGTCTGGGGCTCCTTGTTTGGAGGATGGACAGTGGAACTATCTTTTGCCAGTTCCCTCTTGGTGGCCACCACCATGACCATAGAATCAACTGTCAGCTGCTTGGACCAGTGGGGCTGGTCTTCAGGTGTAGATAAAATTTTGTCTGGCCTCTGGGGGACAGGTTCTACATTGTCTGGGGCCTTCCAGGCATGCTGCACAATTAGTTTAATGAGATCATCTGCTGGTGGGGTCACCAAGGAAGTAGATGGCCGGGCATGGAAGGCCTGCAGAAACACCGATTCCTCAGAAGAAGAGTTAGCGGACTTCCATTCTCCCCACTGTTTGAGGATTTCAAGAATGTCTTTGAATGAGATGTCATTTGGGGGAGAACAAGGGGACCCTTCATCACAATCAGTGTCTTCTGTGATAGATTCCTGTGGGGAGTCAAGGTGCTTCCTCTTGCACCACTTCTTCCAAGGTGGCTCTCCAGTGGGATCTTCTGAGGAGGACTCCGGAGAAGGGGGTTCCCTTCATAGGGGGTTCTGATACTGGTGTCCTAGGGGCTGGTTGTGAGCTTTCAGAGTGAAGGGCTCTATCCATCACCTGTACAGCAGACACACCCAAGCCCACTTCCAGTTGAGGAGTTATGAGAGAACTGGTAGCCATTGCAACTGTGGACATAGATGGTGCCAACAAGAAAATAGGTGCCGGGTTAGGTACCAAGGTACAGACAGTCCAAGCACCGCTCTGAGAAAGCATCAGCTCCATCATAGCCGATGCTACAAGGGTGTTTGGTGCCAATAGGGGAGGTACTGCTGTCGGAGCCGTGACAGTATGTACTGAAGCGGGTGCTGGGGGAGGATAAGCAGGGGAAGATGAGATAAAAGATTCCGAGCCAGGAGGGATGGATGGTCTAGCTGGAATGGGCAATCCCCTAGCTACCAGAAGCTGATCCACAACCCGCACTAGGTCTATCTCACAAAAACTCCTAGTGGATCTAAGAGAGGCTGCAGAAGGGGAATCAGGTCTTTCTAGAAGGGCTAAACCTCTACCCCAAGAAAGGGTCATAAGTAGCAGAATATCTTATTCTTGGCAGGTAATCCACTTTTGGAGCCGATGGAGCCAAAGAAACTGTCGGTACAGTGGCCAGTGATAGTGCCAAGGCATGTACAGTCATCAAAGCCCAAGGAGCCAAAGAAGCTGTCAGCACCGTGAACGGGGATGGTGCCGAGGCATGTACAGTCACTGTAGCCCATGGAGCTGAGGACACTTTGGCACCATGGACAGGGATGGTGCCGAGGTATGTACAGTCATCGGAGCCCATGGAGCCAAGGAAACTGTCGGCACCATGGACAGGGATGGAGCTGAGGCATGAACAGTCATCGGAGCCAATGTAGGAGCCAAAGATGGCACCGAAGTCAGTGGTGCTGTATTTGGAACAGAGATAGGAGTGAATACCATGGTCGGCACCAAGGGAGAGGATACAGATCCTGGTGCCGAAGAGGTCTGCGCCAAGGGTGCCGGTGAAGCATGGAGCCGACTCGGTTCCGTAACTGCCGGAGATGCATTGAGTGACATTGTTTATCCATATATTTCTTGGTCTTAGGAGGGGTGAGATCTCTGACCCAGATAGAGCCTCTGAGAAAGGTGTCTTGAGTAAACTTTTTAAAATAAGTTTATTCTTATGTTCTGCTAGTGTCCGATTAGAAAACCCAGCACAAATGTCAGAAACAGCTTTAAAATGATCCATACCCAAACAGTAGACACAACAGACATGTGTATCTGAGTTAGGCATCTTACGTCCACACTTGTCACACTGTTTAAAACCCAACTTAGCTTTGTCTGACATGGTAAGCAAACAATGCTATCCTGTAGAAAAATTAAGGAAGAAAACAGTGAAGTTAAGTTAAGGAATACTACTAGTAAAAGGGGGGCCTGTCAAAGACAGGAGAGAGGGACAGTCAAAAGAGGTAAAAAATTAAATTACCAAGAAAAAGGGTAGGAAATAGGCCTAGGTTATAGGCGACAATGATAAAAGACTAAGTTGACTAAAAATTTTGTAATTCAGAAGAAAAACTGTCATAAAAACAACAAAATGCTACTTAGCTTTGAGAGAGATGGCTAACACGTCTGACTAGGAACGTGGCAAACGAGATCTGGAGTATCTAGGAGAGGGGCATTGTGTGTAGGTTCTTAGCTGAGAGTTTTTGCCTTGCACAAGCTGGGAAACAGCTGTATCAGTTCAGAGGATGGAACCGAGGTCCTAACAGTGAGTAATGAATAAAGATTTACAACATCAGATGGGTACCTTTTGTGGAAAAGGCTCTCGTTTTTTATTAGAAAGATGGTAGCTGGGGAAAGTAGTGTGGAATCAGCTGTTGGAGAGGTAGACAAAGAGAGAGAAAGGAATGTTGTGGAGGCACACAGTCAAACATAAAATGCAGATATAGACGGGCATGGTGATATTTATACAAACAGTGGGATCATCAATAAGTAGAAACATGCTAATACAGAATGGAAGCTTGGTGATGGGAAGGACTGGATAACAAGGTACAGAGAGTGGCAAGTCAGGGTAACACATGGATAGGGACAGAGCAGGATGCATGCAGAAGGTACACTATCCTAAAAGCCAACCCACAATGGCATTAGTCCCCTTCATAGCTGATGTCATGTGCACACTGTTTTTGACAGCCTGATGGTTGGAGGCCCGTCATTCACATGACTCAACCAACCATGTCCTAAAGCACTACATGAGGCAGCCATCCAGCTGTGGACAAACCTCTATCATCATCATACTATACAACTGATACCAGATGACTACAGTGGATTCCTCTAGGCTACAATCAGAAGAGGAGTCTCAATACTCCTGCATAGTAGTCACAGAGGCCATCAGTGTGCCCTCCAGGTCATCTTCAGTGGAGCGACCTGCATTACCCTGCAGAGTGGCAAGCCTAATGCCCACTGGCATCTTAGTCTTACAGGAATTGATGAAGCCAGGTAAAGGTGATGGCCCCATTTACATCTGTATCTGCACAAAGAAAAGAAAAAAAAAACAGAACTTATTAGTACACAACTACATTACACGTACCTAGAAATCAAGGTGGCACTGCTGCAGGTTGCTGTAGCAATGTGTATGTCCTTCAGCATCATCCTGGTAAGCTCATATCAAAGTGCCATCATATCTGACTAGTAGGTGATCCTGGAAGCCCCTGTGGAGAGACAACCAGAAAGTCTTGCTCAAAAGCAGCAATAGACACTTAAACATGTCCATTCATGAACAACAAGACAGTCCTGTGTGCATGGATGCAGATTTGAACATCACATAATGTGGATCACAGTGCAGAAACAAGTATTGCTATGAGTTTCCCAGATACCATGCAAAAGTATCTAGTGCACAGCCCCGGTATAGGCAAGGATGAGATGGGTAGTGCAGGCTTTTTGATAAAGCTATACATTACACTAGTGATTCAGAGACAACTACAATAAATCCCTCTTTAGTAACTAGCATGATATAAAGCCTGAATTAGGATGATAAAATGTGTCCTCACCATTTTGATAGACATCAGTAATATAAGTATCCATTAAGAACTTTACTGCCTTGTATTGGGATATTGAACTGAGTGAACTGCATTTATTGGCAAGATACCTGGTAATGTAACCCTGCACTGTACTGAAGATTCATGTTGGATGGCAGTCACATAGGATTGCTGTATGTGGATATAGGACACTGCTATGTTAGGATGTGGGTGGGGGAAATGTCAGTGTCAATGCACACATAACAAGATATGCCACACCAAGTAAAATGGCAGTTGCACATTGAATGAAACATTGCAATGCATTTTGCGGAAGTGGTACAGGTTGCGCAGTCTATTTCAGGGTTTCAGTATCATAATGCAAGAATGGATGAAAAAGGCAACAACCCTGTAGTTGTAGTTTGTATAGGAAGATGGGAAGGTATCACAGAATAGGAGACAGGTAACTGAGCACCTTAGGTGGTTGGGAAGGCTGAGTACAGTCCTGCAGAAAATCCATGTAAAGTTATGTACACATGGTGACTCACATGAGTAGCTTAAAGGCGCATATAACTTATGGGTTCATGAGGGAGGCAGTGACTAGAAATGTTCACCTCCCAGGAAACCATAAGGGTGTACACACATGCTTCCATAGTTCTTTCTATGCTGTCTTTTTCACAGACCATATCAAGTGCTAAGACTACAGGCCACCAAAATACAAATTGCCAATGTTCACAATATTGCAGATCCACCACATCTCTGGAGGATGTGGTCTCTGACTCCCCATATACTGCTGCAGGCATCACATCCACATCCCATGACCCTGGCACTTATGGTAGCCTTGCAGCCACCTGTCCCCATGTCGTCCCAAACTGGACAAATGAAGACTGTGCCCTGGGGCCCCTGCCCCTCCCCTTAAGTAGGTGCAGTTATGTCTGATGCACAGTATGGCCAGTACATGCACTTTGATGCACTGCCTATGTTTGATAATATCTGCATTATTTTACTTTTGTTGTCATTCTTTAATTTTAAAAAATCCCCATTCATGTGAAGCAGAATTCCTCCATAACTCTATTCAAGTGTAACTTGGACAACTAGATGGGAACCAGAAATTCAGGTGTGGCACATATGTTTCTAATGAACACAGGAACCTGTAAATGCTTCATCTCCCAGACCCCTGCGTACAATAGCAAGGGTACCAGAGCTTGTCAGTGAATGGCTAGGTTTAAAAAGGACCCAGGGATCATACCTATAAACCTATAGTGGTGGGTTTCTCTTTTGCAGTTCTTAGGAAACATGTAAGCTCCTCCACATGTTGCTACATAACATCAAGGAATGGGTGTACCATGCACAAGGCTGGCCCTTGCAAAACTCCTACTCTGTGTCTGCTGTAGGTCATTGAAAAGTCCCTGCAGCTATGAAGGGTAAAGTTGCATATAGATTAGTGTCCACAGAATAGGCAGTCCATGTATCCTCCTCGATTCTGCCTATGGGTGACTCAATTCAACAAGCTCCCACGTGGTATCTCTGTCCACACAGAAGTGATCCACAGCCTGCCAGCCAGCCAAATGGTTGTACATCAGACATTGGCAGTAGCCACTAAACTCATAAGGAGGGTCTTGGCATGCAATGTTAGAGGATCTTGCTCTATCAGTGGCCACTAACATATGATGCCTGCTATAGCTGCTATCACTTGCATTCTACCATCCCGAAGACTGGCAATTCCTGGTGTTCAGGTGATCACTGAATCCCTGTGCACCTGTGTTGTACATTTCCAAATCACTCTGCAATTTTCAGTGCCACTGTTTGCATATTCCCTGTGCCTTGTTTGCATGTAGAACCTCATTTCCACACCATTATGCAGTAATTTGCATATTGTGCATGTCACACTATTTCCCCTAAAGGCCCTGCACTACTTATGCCTCTGAATATCCTCTTGCTTGCACTTCACTGCTGTTCATGTTATTTTGCACAGCACTCACACTCTTACCTCCCTCTTACTTACACACATACACACACACACGCACACACACACACAACACACACACACACACACACACACACACACACACACACACACACACACACGCACACCCTACCTACTTCTTAAATAAATGCATACACACCCCTACCTACTTCTTACATAAACACATACACACCCCTATCTACTTCTTACATAAACGCATACACACCCCTACCTACTTCTTATATAAACAACACATATATACCTCTACCTACTTCTTACATCCACACACCCCTACCTACCTATTTCTTACACACACACACACACACACACACACACACACACACACACACACACACACCTCTTAAACATTTAAAACACACCTACCTCTCACTTGTACATTCGTCCATAGTCCAAACATCTCTTGAAATTCAAATTCCTCACAGAAGATGAAAACGTAATCCATCGGTTGCACAGACGGAGAAGAAGTAAACAAGTCGCAAACACCTGCTCCGTCTGTGTGACTGTACATAAAGGGCGTTCTTAAAGAAGAATGCCCTTAAAAAAAAAAAACGAACATTAATCTCCTGGCCAGACGGTTCCGGGGGGGGGGTGCAAGTGCACCCCCTTGCACCTGTCTGCGGGTGCCCTTGCACTGGGTTGACTCTGAGGGTGTATTACCAACATGGCAATTAGCCAGGGCAGTTGGCTTCCCAAAGGGTACAATTATGCATTTCTTTGCGTTGAGTTTAAGACCATGGCTTTGGCACCATTTCCTAGTTTCCTAGTCAGAGATAGACCTTCTTAAAAAATGCTGGTGTCTGCAGTGGAGTCAGTGGTAACACCCATCTTGAAATCATCTGCAAACTTAGTCAACCGTAAACCTTCAGCATTTGCTTCAATTTCAGAGAAACAGATGCCCTAAAGGAGTGGGCCCAGTACTGAGCCCTAGGGGGACTTCACTAGTGATTGGCCTCTTGGTGGAGGTGGCCTCATCTATTTTGACCTCCTGGGTTCTATCAGTGAGCCAGTTGGCTATCCAGAGGGGGATAAAAGGGTTTTTACCTAAATTAGTGAGCTTGTCTGCAATGTCTGAGTGCAGTATTATATCAAAACCTTGGCCAAGCCGAGGTAAGATGTGTGCACAGTCTTATCTTCATCCAGTGCTTTGGTGACCCTCTCAAAAAAGTTCACCAGATTTAATAGGCATGACCTTTCTTTAACAAAGCTGAGCTGTAATGGGTCTAGTATTTGCAGGTTACATATGTCCTCATTTATCATTTACATGATGATTCTTTCCATGGAACTGTGATATGCTGATAAGCAATTAAGTAATCATTAATACGCATCTTTAACTTACAAAGAAAAATTACAAGGCTGACTTATCTTTTGTCCAAAACAGTGATAAATTTAAAGATATAAAATTAATACTGTAAAAAATAAAAATAAACTTTAACCCATTTCCTTTACAGATTTCACTTTTCCCCCTTTGATATGAAAACACATATGCAGCCTAGCTGTAAATTGTATACGAGTACTTCCATTATGTAATTCACATCAGTTTGTTTCATGAGCATTATTTCTCTTTTGTTTGCTTTGGTGTAACAACAGTTACCAAATGACATTCTCAATATTCCTCCAATGCACATCTTCAGAGCTAGAAACCACATTATGCTTTTTTCACATAAGAAAAGCTTTATCAAGTGTGTTAAATATTCTTGACTAATTAGGCAGAAATTGTTTAAGTCTAGCTGGATAACAAATACACACTTTAATATTATTTTTAACAACTAAAACTAGAGGTCAACATACTTTCTTTTTTCCATGGTTTTAGAGAAAAACTCACTTTCACATTTGAAAAATTTGTGGCCCACTCTGACAGCAGGAGTAGACCATATGATTCTTAGCCCCTTGTCCATACAGGAAATATAGTTTATAATTATGGATACTGTAGTTGTTTATGGCTTTGTTAGGGATTTCAAATGGAATGAATGATCTCTCTAGCCTAAAGGGGTGTCATTCATGCAGGTTTAGTGTTTTAGAAGCCATGTAGTTAAAATGTTTACCAGTTTGCTGCTTTCTATTTTTTCTGACGCTCCATAAATTCTGAGATTGTTTCTCCTTTCACTGTTTGCTAAATCATCAGTTTTATCAAGCAGGCAAGGTGATTTCTTTTAACAAGAATTCAAGTTGCAACTCCTCTTTCATTTAATCTGTTATCTATGTCAGACACTGAAGTCTCTAACATTTTAATCTGACCTACTTATTCTTTGAATTCTGGGTTTAAGGAGCTAGGTTTGCTTCTTATAACTCTCTTGAATAGCCTTCATTTAATAGAAACCTGATCTATTTTACACACAGTTACTATATGGAAGCCATCATCTGGTGTAAACCCTTTCTAAAGATGTTATGTTGAAAATATCTGGAAGTGATTATTTTGTTTATTTAGTCCAAACTACTAAATTGAAGAACAGCCTATAAAAAAGTCCAGAGACCACACATTGGATTCTGAAAAGATTTAAGATAAGAGTCTTGAAACACCACTTATGCCTTTTTAGTTGAGCTGTATGGAAATTTTTAAATTATCTAGGTATTACTTGACAGCCACCTTGGATTTCTTAACCTTCAAAACAAGTCCTTGTAGATATGTATAGTCTGTCTTCCTCACAGTACGTTGGCAGCTGCCAGATGATTAAGCATTTGTAGAAGTCATTTGCAATTTAGCAATAAGTTAAAGGTGCAGTCAGTCATTTTATGCACCTGCCAGTATTACAGTTCTGCAATTTTAGAGGCAGTTGAAGGGGACACTTGGTTAAATATATCAGCTGGCAAGACAACTGAGCATAAAGCAGTAAAACTCAAATTATGAAAGCCAGCATATGTCATTAACTTTTCTCATTTGTGCAGTCATATTAATTGGAGAGCTGATCAATTAATCTGGTGGCTAGATGAGTTAATACAACACTCCAATTTTTAACACACATTGCTGCATGCATAACTCATCAATATTATTAGTTCACTAGGCACAACATTTTAACTCAGAATATGTGAGTAAGATTATTTTCAGAATGCAGACTTACACATGATAAATTCATCATCCATTAAAGAGCTCTAGGAGGAGAAGATGTTTATATGGTTTACTCAGTATACTTTAAAATTACACAAGAAATGTCTTTAGTGGTAGAGTTTAGTCATAAGTCATACCTGTAGTATGACCTGCAGAGATCCAAGCTAATAGCTTCTGAATTGAGAGTCTCCCAAAAGGATGAGGGAGGCTAATGTTAGGTTGGTCTCTTAACTCAGTTAAATCTGACAAAGCTTTTTGGCCTTTCTGGTGGCAGTACTTATTTGAGCATTTTTGCATATGGGGTCAGGATGTCACTTCAACAGTGACAATCATCTAGAACCAAGGTTTATACCACCAGGTGGCTAGCCATGCCGCATTTCTGCAATAAACCAACAAAAATGTTTTTATTCTAATGTTAAAGAAAAGTGACCCTTAAACCATCATTGCTTTGTTACATATAGTACACTTAAGAGTCGTGCCACTGCCAATTTGTTCTAAACTTCTAATGAAGCAAAATAAATTCTGTCAGCATGATTGAGTTATGTATTACATTTATTCACTTTGCAGCATATTGTTGACTTTATAAAGTAATTACTGCATAAAAATACCTGAATGGCTCTGAATTTTTGGTTTCTTAAAATATATATATATCTTGGAATAGTTAAATATGCTATCTAAAGATGCTGGCATCCATTGTTAGGGCCTCTGAGTGAGTGGAAACATAAACACCCTTCCGTTTTATAACATGGGTTTGTTGCACATATTAAGCTTTATGGCAGCCTGCTACAATTTGAATTTCAGGTTTTAGAAAATTCAGCATTTGTTTACCTAAATATTCCCTTTTATAGTTCAAAAACTTAAAATCATCATACAGAAGCAACATAGCATGACACTGTGTGCATTAGATAGTTATATAATATATGGCCAGAAAAGGCTGTTGTAGCACAAGGCTGAGGCAAGGACTGAGTACATTTCCCCTGCCTTAACCATACATTAAAATTCAGTGCTGCCCTCTCTTGGAATGCTATAATGAACTAATGAAAGAACAAAGATGACCATGGCTTAAATTGTTTATATGTGCATTTGACAGTTCTGCTGTTCAGCTAAAAGCAAAACAGAAAGCTGAAAATTACTACCAGTTTTATAACCAAGTTACTTCTATCCCAGCAAGCACGAGACAATTATGAAGAATAAAATAATGCAAAGGGGGAATCTACAGTAGCCATTAAGAAACAGCTGTGTTTTTACACAAACACACACACACACACACACACACACACACACACACACACACACACACACACACACACACACACACACACTGAAAAAACATAACTTCCCTCTATGTATATGGAGAGAGGGGCCATCATTAGTGCTGGGACTCAGCAGGTAGCACTCTTACCTTTGGTACTGGGTGATCATAAGGCTGCAGGTTCTATTCCTATCCCTCATGACTGGATTCATTTTTTATTACTGACTGCTGTAGTGCAGCAGTGAGGGTACTGCATTCCTGACATACCATCTATCTGATGGTGATGGTAGGTCAGGTGGATGAAAAATATTCCATGGCACTTATCAAAAAAAGTAAGGGAATTTCCAGGGCACCCTGGCCAAATTTCCCACAGTCAGTATAAATTCCACCTTTGGGTTTACCCTGAAAAGAGATTGCTAACCCAGTGAGATGAACACAGTCAAAAAAAGACAAAACATGGATAAATAAATAATCTTTGAGGAATTTGATATGCTATCAGACGTGAAAGGAATATAACAGATCCATTTGTATTAGTAAACTTAGCATTCACATAGCCTAATTGCATATAGTGCACTCTGTGATCATAATGTTTTCTAATTATCTAACTGCAACTTTTTTTTCAGAAAAGCAAGCTATACAAAATAGCGGCACAACAAAAAAGTTCAAGTAGCTGAAATGCTGGATTTCTTAAGTCTAGAATAAATATGGAAGCACTACATTCTCTGTTTTCTTGTGTCAAACAAATAAATCTGTACAATGTATAAAAGAATAGCAGCACCTTAGAAGCTGAGAGTTTTTAGACATCCACCTTTTAAAACTATCTTGCCATCTTTATATCCGAGCCACACTGCATTGTTTTGTCCCATTGAGGATGTCTGCCTTTTACTGATAAATGCACTTTTAGCATAAGTACAGGATGTATTCATAGTACTTTGCTAAAAAAATCTCAGAAGAGCTTCATAAAATTTTAACCAACTGGATCGTACATAACTCCCTTAAAGTAATGGATTCATTCTGCGTTTGTTGCTAAACTATAACAACATAAGACTAGCTCAGTACTCGTGCTACATCCTTGATAACTCTTAGCTTACAGATCAATGGCTGCCAAGTGACATTAGCCTAACTGCTGTATTTCTGCAGCATTACAGCTGCTACCTTCTTAAACATTAGTACTCTATGCTCATCATGAAAATAAAATTAAACTGGCACTTAATTAACTAGTTCATTTCAGGCACTACCACTTTCATTATCGCTTTAATGTGGTCTGTGGGCTGAACAAAAAAAGGTGACAAATTTGAGCCAGGGGCAACCCAGAGACCATGACAACCCATGGGAGAACACTAGAGCAATGTGCATTAGGAGATTTGAATGCTGGCGGTAGGAAAGTGATTTTAATGGACCTGGGATGAAAACAAATAAACTGTCCCTCATTTTGTGGAACATTCCTAATTTTATGTTATATTTTTTTGTTAATGCCTCATTGTCGCATGGAAATTATGGATTGGCTTTGTTCCTAGTTCTTACATGAAGAGGGTGAGAGTTTTTTAATTATAGATAAAGTCTACACAGCAAAAAAGCCCTGCCGCGATTCTGCAATAAACCAGCAAAACTGTTTTTATTCTAATATTAAAGAGAAGTTTTACAGGGCTAGTATGCATATGTGTGAAGTAAGTTAGAGTGTATGGTGAAAAAGCTAAAATTACATAGCTGACATACCTCTCAACTGACCAGATTTTTGTAGAATGTCCAGATGTTTGCCTCATATTTTTGATCTGTTCCTCATAAAATGTGTGTTTTTCTGGCAAATCACAGAGGATTGAAGCCACTAAATAGCAATATACATTTGACTTCCGGACTTCTTATCCTTCAAAAAATGGATGCTTACTCAAATCATGTTATTCTGTCAACTTTCTCAGTTTATAAGAGCAATATTTAAAATCTGTCCCTATTTTTAAGCCTTTGTCCCCCATTATTTGCATTGTCCAGATTTCTTGCACTAAGAGGTTAAGAGGTATGACAGCTGAGTGTGTCATTGATTTTACAGAATGCATTTGATTTTGCACCACATTTTTAGTTTGTTCCTGATAAAAGATGTGTATGTGTAAGGGTGGCAAGAACTTTCTAAGTGTGCCTACTTAAATGTGTACATGACTAGGCCTCTCTTGGTGTCTGTGATCACCTGCCTTGTACTGTTCCTGTATTTTGCAATGGCTTTAAACTGTTCCTAATTTTTCAGAAAGCTCCTGATATTGACTCATAATTTTGCTTTGTTTTTTTAAAGAATCACCTTTATTGAATTATCATTTATGACAGACAAATTTTCAGTTACATGAAAGTAATCAAACCATATTAACAAGTTCACATCCATTGCTCTGTTCAATATAATCAGTCTCACATTACAAAAATTGTTCAATTCCTGCCTTCTCTTAAACCTAATTCTTAATCCAAAACATTTTTCTGTATCTACTGTTCCCACAATTTCCATTTTTTTATGTAATTTACTCATACCTATTTCTGAAGATCCCAGTTCCTGATCTTTTATCTCTGTTATAATATTCACTACTTAAGTGTGGCTGGCTTAGACTTTGATTTATATTTTCTAGTAATTGCTTTCCTGGCAGTCACTGGAATTAAACTTAACAAGGTGTTAATATGTCTAGGCAATTCAGATCCTGCATCCCAGCTCAAAAAACTTATTTCCTTATGTACACTCATCTGCTCACCCAGCGTTCTTGACAGAGTACTCTTTAGGGAATTATTAAAGTCTGCTAAGTCATTATACTCTGAGAACATATGCTGCCAGGTACCTCCTTCTTCCCCAATATCCCTCCAACATTTGCCATCTACCTGAGGAAAAATTCTTTGGAGCCTGCTTGGGGTATAAAAGTACCTCTGCAAACACTTCTGGCAAAAATCATACATTTTCTAGAGTTGCTGCATATTTAGGAGTTATACATATACACATGTCATCCCATTGTTTTTATATTTTCATTTTGTTTCTTATATAACTTGTGGTTTTCTAGTTTTCTGGCAAAACACTGAGCATTTGCTAATTATGGCAGACATTTCAGTTCCGGACTTCATATCCTTCAGAAAATGTGGGCTAAAAACTATTATTCTAGTGAGTTTTGTAGTATATAAGAGCAATATTTAAGCTCTGTCTATGATTCTAGGTGTTTGTCCCTCATTATTTTTGTCTGTGACCCCATTTCTTGCACTAAGAGATTGAGAGGTATTATTTCTTTTTTCCCAAATCAGATGAGGTGTATGCACACCAAAATGGCTATAACTGCAAGGTGGGGACGTGGCTGTCTGTGGATGAAAGTGACTTACTCTCTTGTCATTTCCTGCGATTAAACAGTCTGGCTTTGGAGGACTAATGTGCCTTTGTGTGAAATAAGTTGGAATACATGTGTATTTTTGTGAAACAAATTTGAAATACATTAATTATTGTGTTCATAATTGCTCATTTCTTTCCAAAATCAGATAACTGAAATGTACCCAGTAAACAGTGGACCTATAATTGATGGCTAACACTACTGTTATAATCAAGTTACAGTCATTAGTCTGAATTTGGAAGATGAATGGACCTTAAGAATACTTGCCATTTTCATTTTGTGGTGATCTGCTTCAGAGGTAAAGTGTTTTTGATTTGGGGAGGAGTAATTTTCATTACAAACTTGCATTGTTGTAGGTTATTTTCACAATGTAATCCTTATATGTAGTTTTGCTTCACATGCGCCCTTTATCTGCATCTTCCATGTGCTTTATGATTTACTGATCATTGTTTGGTATGGGAATTCGTTTTTATGATTTCTGCTCAGAACAAGACTAATTTAGTTCTAATACCCACATAAGTGTTTAGAATGTATGCCACGTGGTATCTTTCATACTTCTTGTATCCAGGGGTACAGATACGATTTTTAGAATTGTATGCAAACTTCTATATTAAATGTACAGTTTATGGCATGCATGTGTATTATATGTTTATGTAAGCGTGTGTGTTTATGGGTGTGTGTATTGATGCATACATATGTATACAGATATTTAAAGGCCAACAATGGGATTCTATTATTAAATACTCAACTTCTTTGTTCCTATTCTCTCTATTTACTGTCCCTGCTATGAATAAACAACAATACAGCATTTAAATATTTTAAATCAACTGTTTCTCTCCACTAGAGCAGTATCTTACTGGACTGTGGTTGTTTCGCTTTCCAAAAACGTTTATCCTACCCCATAATACAGGTAGTTTTCTGGCCATTTCCCTCCCCAAACTGACATCACCATGACCATCCTAAAAATCCACCCATGCTGTGATGTCACAGCTTCCTGGTCCTTCCCCTACCCATACATCCAGAGCAAAACTGTCCCAACTAGACCAAAGTCAAGCAGCCTCTGTTCACAGGCCAGCAGCTATCTGTCAGCAAATATCCATCCAAGGACTTGTAGGCATCTGCAGCCAAAAAATTGTTAACGGGCAAAAATAAGTTATTCTACAACTCCTAGAATACAGGACGAGGTCTCAGTACAGCCAGCGCAGTGATTTGGAAAAAGTTTGTAAACTTAATTTTGTAGATACTTAGTCTGAATGGAGAATGATGGAGGCAAGAAAAGTACTGTCAGTCGTCTCTTAGAATGACTGGTACAAATGTCAACTGAACAGCCAGAAGAATATTAAAATCTTAAAACATTGGAATTGGCAAATCAGCACATCTATGAATAACACTAAGGCAAAACCTGAACAATCAAACAAGCAGCCCCAGAACAGCACAGAAGTGGTTGAAGCAACAAAATCAGCAGTTCAGGCAAATCTTCATCATCATCATTGGAACAAAGCGAGGAATGAAGCACGATATAAATTTCACAAAGAGTAAGCTAGGATGGATATGTTGTTGTTTGTCTTTCGGCTTTTTTCCCGGTAAGGGGTCGCCACAGCGGAACTCTGGTCCGCTAATGATTGACAATAGATTTTTACGAAATGCTGAGGTGCCAGCTCGATGCCCAACCTTCAACAAAGGCACTCCCATTTACGCACGCATGTCTTTCGAACACTACCCAACCACGGGGAGGACATGCAGACTCCACAAAGAAGGCACTCCCAAGCCACGCCGAGAATCGAACGGGAGAATCTCTTGCTGTGAGGTAACAACTCTACAGCCATACCACCGCGGCAGCTAGGTTGGATATAAAGTGAAAAAAAAAACAGTAAAATCAACTGCAGGCATCAGCACAGCAATACAGCATGCAGTGCAGCATAGACAACAACCAGGCTAGTGGCAAGCTGCCCCCAATTTGTTTTCTGTATTGTACATTATAACATCTTTCCTCTATACAGCCAATGAATCCTAATCACTTACAGTCAAAAAAGATGTTGCAATACTGCACAGAGGAAACTAAATATTCATCATAAAAATACCAATGTCAGGAATTTATTCTTTCATTTATGTATGATTTCATTTCTTATGGATTGTTAACATAAGATGGTCAGCTTTCATGGTTGTTGATAATTAAAATTAGCTCTTGAGGTTCAATCTTGACAGGTAATTCTAACTAGATAAGTGTGGTTATAGCTTATCTATCAATTATCCCTTCATTTAATCATTTACAACAGAACTGGTTGAGGACCAGATATCGGCTAGCCATGGAACCTGAAATTTGTTGTCCTTAGTAAGGCATTTGAAATGAAACTCTCCCAATCTTTGCTTAACATACAAGACCATGTCAAACCCAGAGCTGTTGGACATGCTACACTTAAAGAAATCCCAATCCCTCAGAGCCACATTCTCCAGGGATCTAAACCTTGTCATCACAATGAACAAAGCATGCTGGAAGGATAGGTTCCTGACCCAGAGACTTCCCAGTCTCTGAAATAGACTGTCCATACATGTCAAGCAGAGCGCCTCTTTGGCCCTCTTCAAAAGGAATCTTGACGACTGGATGGGAGATAGGAAATTCACCCCGGGGATTACGTCAGTCTCCCTGCTAGACAGGGGTCCAGGGAAGTAAATACTGTGGGAAGAAATAGCCAAGGAATTGTTATGGCTAGGCTTATATAGGCCCTAGGACCGATAGCCTAGTACCAGCCTATGAACCTATGAACCATAGTTTAACACACATTGTGAATAATGGACAGCATATTCCTTACACAGTAACTATTTAAGGGCATACTGTGTGGGGTTGGCATAATGGTTAAGGTGTTTACCTCACATGCATGCAAGGTTCAAGGTTTGATTCTCACTTGTTAAGGATACTGGCTAGGCTTAAAATGGTCCACTTGGGCAGCTAGCCTAGTAATTACCTATGAACCTATGGAAAAGTCATAGGGTAACAAATGAAAGACAGCTACTGGAAAATAATCTGTAACAATGGGTGCTGCAATATTAAGTTTTGAAAGTATTCTTGTTTAAAGTATTTATTATACACAACTAATTTATTCAGTGTACAAATAATTTAAATATATGTAGGATCTCATAACACCAGAGGATATGAAACTCCTACAGGATAATTTACACAGATTATACAAGTGACTGTAAAGAATGTGCAAGATTAACAAGATGGAAATAGAAGCTCCGGAGGTAAGTAGAAAACTGGGGTGTAACAACTGGAACCATGTAAAACACAAAATTAATCTTTATACAAACATCTGTATTATAATAAAGTTCAATGATAATGGAACTTACATCTTAAGAAAGTAAAAACAAATAATAAAGGCGCCACAACTTTAAATCAAGAGATGTAAAAGTGTTTGCACTGCTGTACAGCTTATAAATGAAACTCCTTCGAGCTCACCAATAATCCCCCAATCGCAATTCTCTCCCCTTTATCCGAAATATTAGAAAAACAACTAATGCAGCACATCCTAAAAAATAAGCTATTTCTAACTCCCAACATGGCTTTAGACCCTCCTATAGCACCACCACAGCACAACTAACATTTACCAACATTGTTAACCACCATAGAAACAAGGATCTAGTCGTATCTGTCATATTCTTAGACTTATCAAAAGTTTTGACATGGTAAACCACAAGATGCTCCTGGAAACTCTATCCACCTTAAACATTAGGTCCTTCTCTATATCATGGTTCAACAGCTACCTTTCAGGCCGCCAGCAGGCAGTTCTATGGCAAGACCAATTGTCCCCCCTGTTACCAGTATCCATAGGAGTCCCTCAGGGGTCCATCCTTGGCCCATTGCTGTTCTCACTATTTACCAACCAAATCACAACCTTTTTACAAACTGCCTCAGTCATACAATATGCAGATGACACCACCCTTATGTGTGCCACCCCCACCTAAAAGAACTGCAAACCCTAAGCCAAAATAGCTTTACTGTAGCCGAAACGTGGTTCACTAATATCAAACTAATTCTTAATCCTAAAAAAAAACAAACTAATTCTTTTCAGCCCAGGTAGATCTCCTCCTCTAAACAATAATTTTACCATAAACTCCAAAGACAATACTCAAATCACTCCAACTACACATACTAAACTTCTAGGAGTAGAAATAGATAACCTGAAATTTGACATCCACATTGCACAAACCATTAAGAAAGTAAACAAAAAACTAGGACTCTTCTATAAGAATAAACAGTTTATCACTAAACAGACCAAAGCCACAATCACCAGAACTCATCTCTTATTCATCCTTCTATATGCCTCCCCTATCTTGACTAATCTCCGCCAGTCTGATCTAAACAAAATGGAAACTTGTTATAACAAGATTGCCAAGTTTGCCACTGAAGCCTCATATAGGTCCCATCACTGTCTATCCATAAAGCAACTCAACTGGCTTGAGCTACCTCAACTACTGCTACTAAATCAACTCTCAATAGCTGTCAAGCTCTACTACCTTCCAGACAAAAACCCATCACTCCAGCATCTAATTCAGCCCCATACAACCACCAGAGCCTTAAGATCTAGCAACTAGAACCTAATAAATGTCATCAAGCATAAAAATGTTGCTGGTAAATCTCTCTATGGCTGCACTATTGCTAAAATCTGTAACTCACTACCAAGCCAAATTACTTCTATAATCTCTTCTACTCAATTTAAAAAACTCCTGAAAACCCACTATTTAAGCAACAGACTCTGCTCCTGCTACACCCCAGGTTAATCTTTATCATTACACTTAATAAAGTTCTGCTAAAGGTGACCAGTTCTTTTTCCCATGAAAAGTTTGTTTACCTGCTATTATGTACTATGCTAAATACTGGCATTTTCTTATGGTAAGAACAACATCACCAGACAGATGAAGAAATTTTAGATTTCTAAAAAGTGCTCCTTTAAAGCTTGCTTAGTGTTGTTTACAGACTGACTACTTTTACATCTTCTTAACCTCTACTTTAATATAAGCTTATATTTAAGTTCTCATGTATTGTACTGAATGATTCTGTATTATATTTGAACTTGTAATGATTACACTGTATTTCAATGTATTGTAGTTTTTGGAGCTTTTCTCTCCGGGCCTCCGCTGAAAATGGACCTGTGTCCAGCCGGACCTCCCCGGCAAACAAATGTAAAATAAAATAAATTAAAAATAAAAACTACTAATACTAAAGCATGCAATAAAAAATTAACAAAGTCCATACTGGCAAAAACATACTTGCCTTAGTGGAAATATGTATGCCTGCACAGTTCATATCTTAAGAAAACATTACCTAACACCTCTGCACGGCAAAGTGGGTGATCTTAGATCTGTCAGGACAGTCCTATCAGAATTCATTGTTGGTCATTTTATTGCAAATTGGTCTAAATTATTCACCTTTATAGAAAATATATGAAGCTTCATTTGGAAGTTTAATCAAACACCTTGAGAATGGATTTAAAAGCAATACTTATATAAAAGTAGTGGATAAAAAAATTACACTACTTTAACTTACTCAGGCACACTAAAATAATTCTAAATAATTCTGGTCATTGGTCCAAAATCTAATAAATTCAGGCCAAAGTCAACGACCCACATCCACCCCAGAAAACATTTCATCAACAGTCGCTAATAACTTTTAACAAATGCTTCCTTCAAGCTGTTGCTTCACTTATTAAAGACAGCCCCTCCATCAAATCAGCCCCCGACTAACAAAATCCCATGGCAGCTCACTTCTCACTCGAACCTGTCCCTATCTCCACCTTAAGAAAATATCTTCTAAAACTAAAAAACATAAGCTCTGCTGCAGACAACCTTCCTCCTGAATTCCTAAAAATTGCAGCTGAAGCTCTGTCATAACCAGTATCTATACTAATAGATCCATCTAGAATCTCATGTCCCAGCCAGTTGGAAGAATGCATACATACTTCCTGTTCATAAAGGAGGACCATCCCCTGACTACTCCATCTTCATGCCAATTGCCACCCTGTCACCTTTATCTAAAATATTGGAAAAGTGTATACATTCCCAATTCCTTCAATACCTTACCCTAAACAATCTTTTCTCCCCCACACAACATGGTTTTTGCCCCGACCATAGCACCACTGCTGCCCTATTTCACTTTCCTGATACCATTAATAAAACAGAAATACCGGAAACCTAGTATCATCCTTATTACTAGAGCTGTCTAAAGCATTCAACACTGTCTCTCACCGTAAACTAAAACTCTCCTCTTTAGGTCTCGTCCCTCCCTCTGCTGGTTTAACAGCTACCTAACAGATAGATTCCAAGCAGTCAAATGACAGCAAGAATACTCACCATTTCTACATATTACTGTAGGGGCTCCATACGTGGACCCCTCCTGTTTCAGATATTTATAAATAGTCTACACACTGCTTCCAAGCACACCAGTCTTGTACAATATACAGATGACTCCACACCTCTCTGCACAGCCTCTACCCTACAAAAACCTCAAGAAATTACTCAGGAATCCGTTATGTCCATAGAATCATGGCTAGACAATTTACAACTCCTACTTAACCCCCCGAAAAATGAAATTACTACTTTTCATCCCAAAAACATTCTACCAAAGCAAAACTCTTATCAAAAATCACTTCATTAAATAACACCCTGATCGAACAGGTCACAAATGCCAAACTCTTAGGAGTCACAATTGATGACATCTTCAAATTTGGCCTACACTTCCACACTGTAATTAAAAAAACACAGAACCAAAAGCTCAGCCTCTTGTATAGAACAAAGCTCTAACAGACATAACTACTAAAACCATAGCAAAAGCTTACCCTTCTACCTGCCCTACTGTAGGCCTTCCCACTCTTTACTAGCCTACAAATATCCACAGAAACAAAGCTGGAACAATGCTACAATAAAATAGCTGCTTTGATGCAATTCACTCTTTAGAATTCATTACTGTTCTGCCCATAAGCAAATAAATCGGACTGAATTCCCACATCACCTCCGTTATCGTCAGCTAGTACTAGCTCATACTCTAATATACTACCCTGACAAGTATCTGGTACTAAATGTCATGGTTCAAAAATACCACCCTACCAAAGCTCTTTGCTCTAAAGACAACCTCTTCCTCTTCATCACTAATGCCCAAAATGCATCAGGAAGACAAATCCCTCCTCTTCATCACTGACACCCAAAATGCATCAGGAGCCTCCTTATACTCACACTCTGTAACTCTCCCACATGCTCTCAGGCTTCTTGAAACCCAAAAAAACACATCTAAGAAACCACCTGCCAACATCCTCACTCTGTAGCTGTACATCTCCATGTTAAGTATAACATCTCTGCTTTGTACATCTCCAGAATAAGTATAACATGTCTTACTTTCTTTGTCCTCTTCTACTATACCTCTGCTCGCCTCTATTCTGTTACAAACTATCACGATGTCTTCACCCACCACACCATCTACTTATGCCTCTCTTAACACTTTTACCACTTATTTCATTTATATCTCATAATTAAATCAACCATTTGCTTTCCACATGTTGTAAATAGTACAGAGTTTAATTAGTATAAGAAGCCTTACTTCTGTATATATATTTACAATCCTATCTGTTGTAACATTGCAAAATGTATTTTAAATGTATTTTGCCTGACATTGTTGATATTATGTAACTTAAAAGATTTTGTTTGTACTTCTTGCACTAGAACATCGCCTCAGGCATCTGCTGAAAAGAGGCCTTTGTACCCAGCTGGACTTCCCAGGTAAACGTAAAATAAATAAAATAAGTAAATATTAAGTATGAAACAGTACAACAAAGATTCTCAGAATAGATTCAAAATTAATTATCAGATGTTTAACAGCTATCATAAAGCACTAAACTGACAGATATGAAACTAATGTCCTGGAAAGCATGGAGAAAATGGGAATGCATAGCGCAGTAGGGCACACTTTTTTCAAAACAAAGTAAGATAACTATGATAGTAGAGGGCATCCTCTGTATTAATTTCAAAGGCTGGACTAAGAACAAGCTGATATTCTTCTTACACAGTTATTGAAAACTCACTTAAGGTCTGGGAAGTTGGTATAAGGGTTATGGTGGTTACCTTCCAACAAAAGGTGCTGGGTTTGATTCTGACATGGGGTAACTGGTTAGGCTTAAATGGCAACCAAGTGCAGTTAGCCTAGTACGAACCTATTTGGAAAATATGGTATTTTTTAAAAAATAAACCATAAATGTGTATGTTAAGACTGTCCTTTTTTCATATCATGCATGTTGCTGATTATTTAGATGACTTCAACTGGTCAGAGCATGTTATTAATTTGCCTTTGGAAGGATTGCTCTCTGCAGTGACAGAGAACAAAAAGCAGTGGTTAGCAGTTAAATGCACGCAATCACAGATGCCTGGACACTATGATATCTTCATGAAATTTCTTGAGAGATATTCACTTCTAGAGTCCATTGTTTTGCCTTTTACGTATACTTCACTACACACACACACACACACACACACACACACACACACGCACACACGCACACACGCACACACACACACACACACACACACACACACACACACACACACACACACACACACACATAGATACAAACACACACAAAACTACACTATTACAACCGTTATGTATGCCCTGTCTAACCTGTGTCTGTGCTACATAGGAATAAACCCTTTGTACGGCTTAGTCTAGCCATGAACGATTAGTGGCTCACACATCTGATGCTGCAGTGAGGGGAGGATGTGCATGCCCATCCTCATAGGGAAAGGGACAAGATAGTGATAGGTGGATCAATCATAATCCAAGTGGAAACCAGGGCTTGAAGCAACTGATGAGTTGAATGTGTGTCCTGGCATTCGAAGGTATGGCTGTCCTAGGGTCAGGGGCAGGCACATCTTCATAGGATATGCGTCACTGCCCACCTAGTCTAAGCGATACTATTATGCATAGGAGGGATTAGGGCCAGAACCAAGCAGAGCTCTTACCTCCATTGGCAGCTGTGGCAGCTTCCAGGTTCACCTGTCATTCCCATGGAAAATCTTCATCATTGCCATTGATGAGGAAAACACTGAGAATCCCAGACTGGAGGGGTTAAACACCCAAGTAGTCCTCAAAGATCCTGGGGATAAGGCGACAGGTCACATTGGGAAGGAAGTTTAAGTATTCTCATCAGGAGAGATTGATTTGATATTGAGATGCTCATTCATTTTAAGATTTCCAGTATTTGGACTGTATAATAAGATGCTTAAATGTTTCTGAAAGCCTCAGATATGTGAATTATGTAAAACAAGGACTCTGAACCATCACAATTGTGAAAAAGTGACCCAACATTATCATATCTTCATGAAATTTTTTGAGAGATATTCACTTCTAGAGTCCATTGTTTTGCCTTTTACATATAATTCACCACACACACACACACACACACACACACACACACACACACACACACACACACATAGATACAAACACACACTGTAGTACGATCTCAGAGTTGGTGTATATAATATGCAGGTGCATGTGTCCATTAGAGACAGATACCAAACCAGGGATGAATTTCCTGTTCCCCATCCAAATGTCCAAGTTACACTTGAATTGGGTTAGGGAGGAACTCTGCTTCAAATGGATTTGGAACCTGTTCCAGAGGCAAGGTAGTCTCTGGGATACATACCGTTCCTTCCAGTAGGTCCTATTTATATTACAGGATATGTTTAAGTCTTTAGAATGGGTAATTCTGGTGTTGTTCATTTTGTGGATATACAGGAGGTCCATCAAGAGAGAGGTCTGACAATGCCTTGTATCCCAGGCATAGATCTCCCCTCAACAGCCTGTAGGAGAGAGAATACAGGGATAAGGCCTTGAGGTGGTCTGCATAGGACATGTTACTTATGCCTTATATTCTTTTAGTGAGGAGTCTTTGGGGATGTTCCAATTGTTGGATATGCCTGGTTAGGTACATACCATAGGGGGCATTGTACTTAATAATAGGTCTGATGAATGCTGAATACAGTGGAATAATGACTTCCTTGAATTTAGTTGCCATACCTTTGTTTATAAGTTGTGCAACATAGAATGATTTCCTCACTACTGTAGACACATGATGGTCAAAGGCTAGATTACTGTCTATGTGTGCCTGTTTCTCTTGTACTTGTTCTTGTTCCTACGTTTAATGTCCATTTTTTCTACTGTCCGATACCTAACCATTTCCTCCTGTTTTCACTGTAAAAATTATAATCGGTGCAGAGGCCCCTTGAAGTAGCGTGCCTCTTTTCCCATACATTCAAGTCTTCATGCATGTGGCATTGCATAAGTGTATGCTTCCTCTGTGCTTATCAAGTTTTCTTACCTGACTCATAGCCAAAACAATAAATTTTCCTCTCTTACCACAGATCTTGCTCCTAAGCCACGGTGGTACAGCGGTAGCATTGTTGCCTCACAACAAGAGGTTCTCCTGTTCGATTCTCGGCTGGAGTGCCTTCTGTGTGGAGTCTGCATGTCCTCCCCATGGTCGATTGGCATCCGAAAGACATGCGTAAATGGGCATGCCTTCGCTGAAGGTTGGGCGTCGGGCTGGCAACTCGGCACCATAAAAAAATCTACTGCCAGTCATTAGCAGACCGGAGTTCTGCTGTGGTGACCCCTAACCGGGAAAAAGCCAAAAAGACAAACAAACCACAGGTCTTGCTCCTGGTGCAAGAAGCTGTGAAGCTTTGGACCTCATCATGCTATGAGCTACACCTGTGGAAAGCAGGCAGTCTGTGAATGTGTTAGGCATGTTTCTGAATCCCAAGTAATGTAATGGGAAATCAATCAATTAATTAATAATTATTTTACATTTCTGTCTGTGAGGTGAAGAATTTAACTGTTATGCCAAACCTTCACCAACTGGGTTTGTTAACTGGGTAGATGGGTTGGACCCTGGACAATCTTCAGCTATGACCAGGGCAATCAGAGA
This sequence comes from Protopterus annectens, assembly GCF_019279795.1. Taxonomy (NCBI): domain Eukaryota; kingdom Metazoa; phylum Chordata; order Ceratodontiformes; family Protopteridae; genus Protopterus; species Protopterus annectens. Next base: position 553,127,565 of record NC_056751.1, on the reverse strand, counting down.
ACTTCATTAAAGAAATGGTGTTTCAGTGGAATCACAGTTGTACAGATGTTTCAGTAAGTTCCTAGTTAAAATGTAATAAGAGTAAATCTGTTAGATTAACCTTATGTAAAAAAATAGTTCATCATTACTTGTGCCTTACAGCTTCTGAGTAAACCTGAATTATTCAGCTTTCAGGCTTATGATGAGAAACTGGAAGCAAATTTCAGTTCTGTTTACCAATATCATCCCACTGATTCATTTTTAACTGGCATTTTTTTATTTACTTGTTTGTTTACTAGAGTAAGGCATACCAAACACAAAATATGCATTTATAGATGTGACCCTGGAGAAAATAGATACATGACATCAGATAATTTAATGAAACATGGGTAGCAGAAGGCAAGGCCAAGAGATTAAAATACTTCAGTAAATCATTAATAATGCACCAGCAGCCAGAGATTTATGAATGACTCATGAACAAAGATCAATAAATAGCATCAGAAGCAGGCAACAATATTAAAACAAAGTATACATGCAATATGCAGCTAGTAAGTGAATGGGCAAAGTAATGAAGCAGTAAAAGTACAATGAATAAACAAATATATCTGATATAAACAGAGGATTAGAAAATTAAAGGGGCAATGGAGAAGAAAGAGGAAGTGAGGAAACAATTCATAAAGTTATGTATTGCAATATCAAAAAACAGAAACACATAGTCTGGGAAATTTCTTTAACATAATGGATTTTATCATGGCAACATTTTGCAAGTTATTAAAATACATCAGCATAATTGTATGGAAAACAAATATCTTAAGTGAATCATTGGACAACATTGTATAACAAACAATGAAAATTAGTTGTCATCTTGTAATCAAAAGCAAAGGGGATTAATAGGTGGTAGAATATACCAGATGTTTTTTTCTTTCATATTATTGCAAGGATATTAATTTGAGTTGTTATGTCTTTCGGCTTTTCCCGGTTAGGGGTCGCCACAGCGGAACTCCGGTCCGCTAATGATTGGCAGTAGATTTTTATGTGCCGAGTTGCCGGCCCTGACTTACAACCTTCAACTAAGGTACGCCCATTCACGCATGTCTCCACACAGAAGATGCTCTAGCTGAGAATCGAACAGGACAACGTGTTACTGTGAGGCGGAAATGCTACCGCAGCACCACCACCGCAGTGCAAGGATATTAATTTGAGTATGTTTATGAAATAGTGGAAGCAATATGAAGTGCTATAGGACAAAACACCTCATTCAGGAAAATACAAAATGCTAAATGGAAAAAGACCCTTACAAAGGCAAACAAATACTATTTTCTGCCTGTTTTAATCAAATCATCTAAAGTAAAACTGTTCTGCTTATGTATGTAACCAGAAGAAGTTTGATTTTTTTTTTTGTGTTTTATTCAAAGCAAATATTATACTCTGACAAGGCAATATACTTCAAAAAATGTTTGATACCTGTTGCACTGATATATATATATATATATATATATATATATATATATATATATATATATATATATATATATATATATACATACACACACACACACACACACACACACATATATATATATAAAAACGGGTTATTTTGGCCCAATGGACTATCCTGGCTAACCAACTGCAAATAAAATAAATAAATAAATAATATATATATATATATATATATATATATATATATATATATACATATATATATATATATATATGGGTCCCATTCAAAAGACCGAAACGCAGATTCCCCGACGCGGAAATCACCGACGCCAGATGACCGACAGGTACGTATACCGACAGGGTGATTCGCCGACAGTGGAAAGACCGACAAGGGTAATCTGCGATCGCGACCCGGTAAGTGTGCGACAGTGACAGAGGTAGGAGTGGTCAGGTAAGTGAGTTAGGGTTAGGGTGCAGGTAGGTGATGTGTACGTTAGTGTCGGAGCGTGGGCTAGGGGTGTGTAAGTGAGTTAGGGTTAGGGTGCAGGTAGGTGATGTGTACGTTAGTGTCGGAGCGTGGGCTAGGGGTGTGAAGTGAGTTAGGGTTAGGGTGCAGGTAGGTGATGTGTGCGTTAGTGTCGGAGCTTGGGCTAGGGGTGTGTAAGTGAGTTAGGGTTAGGGTGCAGGTAGGTGATGTGTGCGTTAGTGTCGGAGCTTGGGCTAGGGGTGTGTAAGTGAGTTAGGGTTAGGGTGCAGGTAGGTGAAGTGTGCGATAGTGTCGGACCTTAGGGTTAGGGTTTGGGTCAGGGCTAGTGTGTATGGTATGTAGTGTCGCGTGTTGTTTACGTTCCGTGTGTCAGTGATTTGGTGTTCGGTGTTTTGCGTTGTCGGGTTTGTGTCGGGTTTGTGTGTTGTCGGTTATTTGGCGTCGGTGAGTTTTGTGTCGGGGAATCGTCGTGTCGGGGTTTAGAAGTAGACCCATATATATATATATATATTTATATATATTTATATACACATATAATATCTTCTATACTCCTACTCAGTGGCAGATTATAATGCATATGATTTAGGCAGCCCATGGCTGGGCATGTTATAGTTATGTTGTATTGTTACTCAAAGGATCCAGTCCATGGCATTCCATACATGTAATCCCTCTGCATTATCATAAGTGATCTGTCCCCATATCTGGACACATGCTAAAGTACAAGTAACAATGCAGACTAAAAAGCTTTGCTGCCAGGCCTCACAAGGAAGCACAGAAGCAACAGGCACTATGACAGAGCAGTGGAATGTGTGGGGTAATACTGCCAGGTATTAACATGCGGTTGAGTACAAGAAACAGGTAGAATATGTCACAGTCCTATTTGGGAGGACTAGGCCTGGCAGAGCACAGGGGACAGGCAGGACAATTTGCAGTTCTGCTGTGGTGGCTCATCCTGGCAAGGCACAGGGAACATGCATCTCAACTGTCCAGAATTTTGCAGACTTTTGCCTCATATTCTGGTCTGTCCCCTGTAAAATTTGTGGTTTTCTGTCAAATCTTTGAGGAGTGCAGTCATTAAATAATGACAGACACTGGAGTTTCAGATATCATATCCTTCAGAAAATGCACAATAAGGCAAAAACTATTAGTCAAGCAACTTTCTATGTTTATAACAACACTTTTCATAATCTGTCCCTGTTTTGAGACTTTCCCTCTGTTATTTTGGCTTTGCTCTTGATTCTTATGCTAAGAGGTTGAGAGGAATGATGGTCAGGCTCAGTAATTGTCCTGCTGTGTAGATGTCCCAGCACAGTAACATACATACCAGACAGTATGACAGGGGATATTAACACTCCAGTATACTAGGCATAGTTTCTGCTGTCTGCACCTGTGTGATGGAAAGAAAAAATGGCTACCATGTCCGCATTTGCCACAGTAGGGCACAGTGTCAGCATGATTGGACTACATCAGGACATGGAACTGTGCCCATTATAAGGGTGCTGGAAACAGTGCAGAGACAGCTGGCAGTGGCAGTCATACATACACATAGTGAATGAGATGTGTACCAGCAGCTGTACATGTCTTCATATAGAAAATAAGAAACAGCAATGGCTAGAACAAGCCCTACACACTGATATGGCATATTTTTGAGATGGGGCCTTCTGGGACCACAAGTGACAGGAGCAGGACATCAATGCAGTGGGTGGCCATAATAAGACAATAGTATAGGTACATCACAGGGTCACTCATATGTTACTGCACACTAAGACCAAGGTGCAGCAGATATCCACAGGCATGTTCTGGGCATGGACTACCAACATAGAGACATATCATGAGCATAGAGAAATTCCTGGTATCCCTCATATCTGGCAGTACTTTATATGGCAGCTGGGCTGGTAATGAATGAAGTGTTTGCAGACAATACACCAGGTGAAAAGTAATAGTAAGTGCCACGTCTCTGGAACACATTATGAAATAAAATGGAATATCTACTCATTGGTCAGTCTTTGTGTGAATCAAATTTTAATCTGTCCCTGATTTCACAGAATGTCCTTATCTTTGCTTAATATTTTTGGTCTGCAACTTGCCTTTTTGTAGTTTGTGCAACTTGTAGTCTGGCTTTACAAGACTAGTGTGCCTTTATTTGAAATAAGCTGGAATATTTACTCTCTAGGTGATATTTGTGTGAAAACAAGTTGAAACTGTTCATGATTTTGGAGAATGTCCCTGCCTTTGCATCATATTTTGGTGTGTCATTAATAGAATATGTGATTTTATTTTAAATCATGGAGAATTGCAAATACTAATGAGGGCATGAGCTGGCTGTGCATGAACACAACTTACCCTCTTGCTGTTTGCTCAGTTTACATTCTAGCTTTACAGGATAGTGTGCATTTGTATGAGGTATATTTGTTGGAAATCAAGTTAAAACTGTCCCCAATTTTGCAGAATGTCCATGAATTTACCTCATGTTAATCTAGTCCTCATAAAAATTCTGGTTTTCTGGCAAATCATTGTAAACTACTGTCCAATTTAGACTTCTTATTCTTCAGACAATGCATGGTAATACAAAACTTTTATGCTAGCAACTTTGAGTATTTAACAGCAACACAAAAACAAACTCACCAAACAAACACCTAACACCTTCACAATAAAAAATAAAGTCCAAATGCAAGTCAAATAAGCAAAGGTGTGGCTCCAGAATCGATTGTTATGTGAATCCAAAGTAACAAATGTACAAGGCAAATCCGTTGCAACACAGCTTTAATAGTAACACAAGCGCTTTCACATACAGCTTCTTCCGGTATTTAAACAAAGTTACTGAAACACCTATTTATACACATCAATGATCATGTGATCAAGTAATTACAGAATTAAAGTGATGCACTCAATAAAAACAATTTAAAAAATTCTATGCTAAAACTGTATATACATTTCATACATTTAAATATAAATCTATAACCAGAAAACAAAAATACATATATTTAAGAATATATGTATATTTTATATATGTATTTTATTTTTTACGAAGAGGTCTTTTTTGAAGAACTGGTTTAATGGGTACATGGTCATTAAGGCCATGCCCATAATTCGCTCTAAGTCTAACTATCCAATTTGCTTCCATTTCTTCTGTTCTACACCTAATATTACCACGTCTTACACTCTCATGAGTCGTACCCAACACTAAAAATTTAAAAGTATATTGTTAATCCGTGTTACCAACATGCTTAGCAAGTGCATTAACAAAATTCTTTTTCAGTTTTAGCTCCCTGAGCTTCCACTATAAATGGAATCTGCCCAGTTGGACCTCTTTGTCAGTAAACAAAAATGAATGATCAAATAAATTAGGTGCAGTTTAAAGTATATTAATTTCATTAAGTGATGTACATATTTTAAGATATATGAAGTAAAAGCGATACTACCAGGTAAACCTACTATGTAAATTGCAAACCTGCGTGATGCAGTGTGTATGTATGGGTAGTATAAAACAAGGCAATGCTTCTCTTGAAATAGTTCCTGTGTGCCATATAGCTCACAAAAGGTCATGAACTAATAAAAATAACTTACTTGACACAGATGGCAATAATATGCATGCATGACTGAATAAGCAGTGTGTCCTTACATTACAATATGCAACAGTGATATGAATTCATCAAGTCACGGTTATTCAAAGCAATGTTAGAATGTCAGAAAAGGTATGGCACTCTGATTCACTCAACAGTCACTGCACTTTATTCTTACAATTTGCAGATTCTATAGTAAGATTGCTCAAATTTATGAAAATAATATTGTTTTCCATAGACTGCATACTGATTAAAATGCTCTGGGGTAGGGTCAGAAAAAGAAAAACTGTGAAAGGTATGCAATGAAGAGACACTTCAAGTGAAGGGAGGGTGGGGGTGGGAAAAAGGAATTCAAGAGCATATGGAGACAGGCAGAAATATTACACTTGTAGAAACAGGAAAGTTAGGAAAATTCTTTAAGAACTAAAAAGGTAGCATTGCTTTCAACAAATGGACAAATAATATATAAAATAGAAGGATGCATGAAGAACAGGATATCAGCATTAAGAAGAATGAACGTCAGCATTTAAACCAGACATAAACTCCATAACTGCAACTATTGTAGAATCAGCTGCAATACCAGGCTCCCACACTACATTACTGTCATCATCATCATCATCGCCAACCCCCTTTTTTCCCATTTTCTTCAATGGGTCGGGATATCATGTTAACTGTCGCCATCTCTCTTGGTTCAGTGATACACTCCTACCTTCTTCCACACTCATGCCTGACTGTCACAGATCTTCTTTCACACAATCTATGCGCCTCCTTGTGGGATACCCTTGTTTCTTCTTACTTTCTTCTTGTCTGTCCCAAATCTTCTTCACCAGATTGTCTTTTGCTTTTCTACACATATGGCCAAACTACCTTAATCTGTTATCTTTGATCTTTTCTGCAATTGAAGCTACTTGGGCTTCTGCACTTATGTCCTCATTTCTTCGTCTGTCCCACAGTGTGTATCCTACCACCCTTCTCAGGCACTTCATTTCCATCACCTCTAGCTTCTTCATCTGCTTTGCCTTTATTCCCAGGTTTCTGGACCATAAGTAGTACTGTTCGTACCACTGTCTTGTACACCTTACTTTTCAGCTACTTTGGCATTCTTCTGTCATATACTACACCTGAGACTCTATGCCAGTTGGCTGCAGCCCCTCTGATTCTAGCTTTGACCTCTTCATTCAGACATTCCTTCTCCTCAATCACCCCTTCCAGATACTTGAAGCTATTTACCTGTTCTACTATTTTCCCTTCTATCTCAATTCTCAGCTTCTTCTGATTTCCCCACTTTGCTGCCATTACCGCTGTCTTATCTATGCTTAGATTCATTCAATGTGCCTTCAGGTTTGCATTCCATTCTCCTATGCTTTGCTGAAGTTCTTGCTCAGAATCTGCCTGGAATGCCACATTGTCTGCATACAACAATTGTTGATCTGTCTCCTCCATTCTGTTTACTAATGTAGTCCATCACCAGTAAGAACAGCAATGGGCTCAGAGTTGAACCCTGATGTACACCCACTCCCACTGGGAACCCATGTCTGAGAATGAGCACTGTTTGAGTCATTGGGTCCTTGTAAATAGCCTGCACTAATTCTACCAATGTTTCTGGGACTTCAAACCATCGCAGTACTGCCCAAATCAGCTTTCTTGGAAAATTATCAATGTTTTCTCCAAGTCTAGAAATGCCCAGTTAGATTTTTCCTCATCTTTAGCTTCTTCTAAACCATCTATCTCACTGCAAACATTAGGTCAGTTGTGGTGCATCCTGATCTGAATCCGAACTGCACACCTCCCATCTTACTTTCTACTACTCTGCGTATCTGTTTATCAGTCCCCCTCTCCAGAACTTTCATACAATGTGACAAGAGTTTGATACCTCTGTACTGCCCACAGTTGTGGTTGTCCCCTTTGTTTGTGTACACTGGCACAGCTATGCTTATTCTCCAGTCATCTGGGATATGCCTTTCTCTCCACACTGCTATGAGTAACCTCAGGAGCCATTTCTCCCCTATCTCACACAACATCTGTATCAAAGCTGCTGTGACCTCTTTTGAGCCTGCTGCTTTCCCTGACTTCATTTTCCTTAGTACTATTCTTACTTCTCCTAGGATGGGCTCCTCTTCCTCTCTCATCATAGGTCTGCAGCAGCACAGCCTCTGTGCAGTTTTCTCCATTTAGAAGCTGCTGGAAGTACTTCTTCCATCTGCCTTTGATGTCCTTCGGACTGTGAGCATAGTATTCCTGGCATCCCTTATGAAGGCTGTCTAAGTATTCTGTCTTTGACTTGCATCCTGATAGTTTCTTTGTGCCACCTACTGAGTCACTTTCCAGAAGCTGGTAGATTGCCTCTGATGCCCTATTCTTTGTTATTAGAACTCCTTTCTTAGCCAACCAGTATTCCTTCATAGCCTGGTCTCTGTTTTCTTTCTCCCACTTTTTCCTTCTTTCTTTGATGACTTCCTGGACTTCTGCATTCCACCACCAGCTTTCCTTATATACCTTATTTCCACACATGTCTGTTCTGTAGTCCTCACGCATGCTGTTTTGAGGCGCTGCCATTCTTCTTCAACTCCACCCATTTCTTCTTCTTGGGGTGCTAGAGACCCTGAGTAATTCCTTGAACTGTTGTACTTTCTCTCCAGTCAACTTCTAGGTCTTCAGCCTGGTCTATGTTGACCTTAGATCCTTTTCAGACCCCCATACCTCTCAATTGTACCAAATTCCTCAGAAGTTACCAGTTTTGAGGGCAAAATAATGGAGTTCCATAAATTCCTGAGTGGCCCCTTCAATTTCCAATTTTCTTTTATTTAAAAAAAAATAAAAATAAAGTTCAGTTGTTTACAGCCATGACACAGCCTGTAGCTACCTTAAAATGCATTTTACACTTTGCTTTACATGCAGTGTATACCTGCTATAACTGTTCATACAAACACAGAGACCATACAAGTGACTCAGAATTAATTTATACACCTTGTTGTTAGCCATAACCATTCTTCATTTCTGTCTGCTTCACTTCTACAAATTGTTTAGGATCGTGGTCGTCTAATTTTTAGCATATATTCAAGCAACGTAATTATTATATTTTCCCAAGCTACCTTAAAACGAATTTTACACTTTGGTTTATGTACAGTGTACACATGGCTATATACCTGTTCGTACAAACACAGAGACTGTATGAGTGACTCAGAATTATTTTATACACCTTCAAAAATACAAAGAAAATGACACAGACAGCTTCTAAAAGTTGTGACTGGATAACATGTGGAAAATTCAAAAACAAATCAGTCTGACTACCACAGTCCGGTACATAAACTTTTAATAAAATAAAAACGTAAAATAGATAAACGCTTTTGGATTAAAAGTTTATGTACTGGACCGTGGTAGTTGGACTGACTTGTTTTTACAATTTATACACTATGTTTTTAGCCGTAACCATGTCCTTCATTTACATCTGCTTCACTTCTACAAATTCTGGTGGTATAATTTTTATCGTGTATTCAAGAGACTTTACTTTTATATTTTCTATCATACCATATTACCTAACATATTTTTCGGTTTACAACCAAGCTATCACTATGGAAATTAAATCCACGCACAATAATGATGCAATGGTTAGAGTCCTGGAGAACATCTCAAATCATGAAGAAATCTGCTAGGGTTACCACCTGTCCCACTTTGCGAGGGACAGACCCTCTTTGGGCAGTTGTGTCCTGACAAAAAACTGTAAAAATGGCAAATGTCCTGAGATTTTAGGACAAAATTATTTCCTATATTTTATGTAATAGTTGCATAAAACAGTTATTCTGTATCTAAAATACCTAAATGTTATAAGAAACAGAATAAGCAACTAAAATGCTACAAGAATAAGCTTTTATTTAGGCAAAAAAGTTAAGTTCTATCTTTTGTACTGGCCATGGGTATGTGTCGGCCTGCAAAATCTGATGTTTGTACCAAAAATGTCCCACTTTGGCCATTTGAAAAGGTGGCAACTGTAAAATCTGCGGATTAAGTTTTGGGGCTTCTTGGAGAAGAAGGAAGAATGGGTATAGTAACAGGTGCTGCCAAGAAATGTATCACTATTTTCCATAAGAAATCATTAGCGGTTTGATTTCTAAATTTGTGCAGGCAGCGACTCACAAGTTTTGAGAGAATTCTCCCTTCTTCAAGTTAGTGTCATGCAGGGGTAAGGGCCTGGTGCAGCATTATCATCGGGTACGAGTGTCTGCAAATCCATCTTGGTAACAAAATAAATAAGAGACAGTGGGAGAGAACCCCCCCCACCCTGAAAATTAGGTAAAGCAGTAATTGCTTATCTATTAGTGATCATGCAGGCTCCAGTCAGGCCCCAGTACACATCAATAACTGTTTAATGTGGAGTTCAGTTAATGCATACTGGTTTCTGCTTTGCAAACTGAAGTTTCACAATTTTAGTTATAACTGAAGTATTTTTTGTTTCAGGCTTTTTGCATATACACTTTAACTGTAATGCTTTTTAATTTGGTTGACATAGAGATCAGAAAATTTCAGATCAACAGCAACCGCAACAAAAGTTTCATCTTTTGGGGCATGTAGTTGATAGGTATATGTCCCTATTTTACAGTTAGTTTGCATTTGATAGCTTGCAGTGTCATCACATTAGTAGTCCTGTATTTATATTCAGTAATCCATATTATCACAAACATGTAGCAGACCTGGCTTGCTTTAAGAAAACTCATAATTGTTATGAGTTGAAATGTTTCAGATTCATGATGATGGTTTCCGTTCTAATATTTGTGATATCTCAAAAAAGAAATGCTGTTGTATTAAAACCTGTAGCGGGTTAGCCCTCTTCAAATGGGGAGCATAACACAGCTTAGATTTGGCTTGCTCCTTCAAATGTGCAAGCGGTGTTGCTGCATTGCTAGCAGTGTGCTGAAACTATTTATAGTTATGATTTGGCTCTGAGTTGATGTGCACTATACATTTAAAAAGCATTTAAGTAGTTACATTCTTTTGTTTGGCTTACTTTCTTTTTATACAAGTAATCTTTACCTGGGCTGCTTGTTCTGGGATGTGTGACAGCCATAGTGTACAGCAGTTCATTTGGGTCTATATTAAATAACCGAAGAAGCTTTCCAGGGAACATCTCTTCGGCGACACATAAACAGCGAACGCACATAACCGCAAACGCTGACATTAGCAATTTAGTTCACTTGGAAAGAAATCGCTTGTCTAAAAACAAAAAAAAATATCAGAAACATAACAAAGTGGTGGGCTCCGCCCCCACACACCCCAATGTCGGAGGCCGTGCCCCCCACACCCCCCAAACTAAATATACCAACTCTCAGATAACACTACAGTGGAGAAAACAGCAAACTTATGTGAATGGCTAAGCAATGTCTTTCCCAGAGAAAGAAATCACTGTTCTGAAAGATCGTGGTTTAGTGCATTGTTATTTAATATAGGCACGTTCATTTAATTGTCAGTGATTTGTTAACTGGGCAAGTGATACTGGCATCTAGACCCTTTTAAACCATGATGTGGGCTACAAGGGAAAAAGTGTGTGTGTGTGTGTGTGTGTGTGTGTGTGTGTGTGTGTGTGTGTGTGTGTGTGTGTGTGTGTGTGTGTGTATATGTGTGTGTGTGTATGAGTATGTTTATAAATGTGCTTATAGAGGTACTGTGAACAGTTTAGGTTAGCCACTCATTTTGGAAGGAATCAGGAGTAACTGGAGAAACCTATTCAGACATTGAGAGGACCTGCAAACTCCATACAAAGTGTGATTTGTAGCAGGGATTTAACCCAGATCTGTAAAATTGTTTTGTCGCTGGGTTATTCATACTGAAATATAAGGGCAAAAAGAAACTTCTAAGGCTCTTCATGGATTGCTAATGTAGTACATACCTATGACCTGTAGTCAGTTTTGCCACTGAGGTATCCTGTAGCACAGTACTGCAAATTAGTAGAATTTGTGTTTTTAAGGATAATCTTTGAGTGTTTTGTCTTTTCTGTTTTTTTTGGGGGGGGATCACTTATAGAGAGCATTATATTTTGTGTTTATTTTATCTGTTCATCAATTTGCATTTGAATGTTGGTATCCCACAATTCCACTACAGTGGTGGGGTTACATAATTGTGCACGCAAATTATATGTTAACCAGTGTCCAGATTTTTGGCGAGTTGTGTCTACTTTTCCTGGGCCTTTGTCCAGATTTTTGATGTTTCCAGGTTGAGAGGTATGTGCAGCTTATTGTGGCAACCAGTGGTTTATGCTGTATGCCGACTGTTTCACTGGGAATGACTTTGCAATCAGTGAGTCTGCCCCAATGCCCTTTCCTTACTAAGAGGAAGTCTACCTAAGTTGCATGTTGGCCACTCTTGTATATGATCTTGTGACTGACTCTCTTTCTGAGCCATGTGTTGGCTACTATCAAGCCATTTGCCAGACAGGAGTCTAGAATGGCCTCTCCTTCTTTATTCCTGTTGCCCCACCCATGTGGATGAAGGCAGTAATCATATTATGTTCTGTCTGTCCCAATATGTGCATTCAAGTCACCGATTATCGACACCAATTCATGTTGTCCTGCTTTATCTAGTAGGTCCTGCAAGTGCTGTATGAATGCATTCTTTTCATCTCTATCACAACCATGCTGTGGGTCATAGGCCGAGATTATGAATATTGCTCTATTATTATACTGGAGTCTGATTGCCACGAGTCTGTCATTAATTCTGATGACATCCCTTACCACCTTCTGAAGTCTCTGTCTCAATACAGTTTCGACACTAGTTCTAGCCTGTCCTTCTCCTGAGAAGTAGACTCTGGATCAAGCCAAGTGGCTTTGCTGCACTGCCCTTCCATCTTGGATACGCAGGGTATCCAGCCTCCTCTGTACCCTCACACCATCCACTTCCAAGCTCCATCCTGGAGGTGAACCTACATCAAGTGCAGTGATTCTTCGATACTTCGCACCACAGTAGATGCCCAAAGCAGTTGGTCAATACAACTCTTCCCCCTATAGGGCACCTTGTAGAGTCTGTGCTGCTGCCTACAGCTCCATTCACTGGTAAGTTTGAGATGGAAACAATCAGGCATGTTTTTCGGAGGTGAGAGGAACCCACAGAGACTCATGGGTAACATGCAAATTCTAAGCTGTTTAGTCTCTCATGGGACTCTGTCTCTGTCAATAACCCTCCACTGAGTCCCACCCATACGCATAATTACATTTTCTTTCTATCACTCATTCTGTATCTCTTTCTCTCTCTCTCTGTCATGCAAGCTACAGTAACAGGCACCTGCCTGTGGAAGACACATACACTTATAATAGCTCTTGGCTCTTCATTACATACTTATATCATTCTGTAACACACTACATCAGCTCATTGTATCACTGCTTGTTGCATGTCCTGAAAATGTGTCCTTTGTTTCATGCAACAATTCACACTACCACATAGTCACCGATTGCTGTTTTTGTGTATCTAAACAGTCTGCACAGTTACATCTCTTTTATTAATATGCTAACTTTTGCTCAGGATATACTATATCTTAGTCCTATTAGTATGGAATCTGCAGACTATATGTACACTGATAGGAATACAAAACAATTATCAAATATGTTATATTTTAAACTTTTGTTTTGCTATTTGATATGGATGACAGAATTCTGATAAATATACCGTTGCATCCTGTAAAACAGGGGTAGCTATAACTGTGGAAATTCAGTTTTGCAGTACTTTTTGAGGTGGATGCTACATGTGGTTCAATTTCACTAGCTAGAGTACAAGCACCAGAATATCAGTAATCCAAGCATCTAAACTCCCTTCTGGAAACAAGGTAAAATGTAAGGAACACACATAAACTTCCCTATCTTAAAAATGTAATATAAATTCTAACCAATTTATTTCATAATAATTCCTCTAGTTATGTGATGCTAGCACAATAATATGGCCAGCCTCACAAGTGAACCAAACAGTTTCCAGATTTACTGGAGTTATCTGGCTTTAGGGGGACCAATTATTTCTTTAGTGTATAGTAATGCATTCTTATATTCAAGTGTGTGTGTGTGTGTGTGTGTGTGTGTGTGTGTGTGTGTGTGTGTGTGTGTGTGTGTGTGTGTGTGTGTGTGTGTGCCTGTGTGTGTGTGTGTCTGTATGTTTGTGTGTGTGTGTGTGTGTGTGTGTGTGTGTGTGTGTGTGTGTGTGTGTGCCTGTGTGTGTGCCTGTGTGTGTGCCTGTGTGTGTGTGTGTGTGTGTGTGTGTGTGTGTGTGTGCCTGTGTGCCTGTGTGTGTGTGTGTGTGTGTGTGTGTGTGTGTGTGTGTGTGTGTGTGTGTGTGTGTGTGTGTGTGTGTGTGTGTGTGTGTGCCTGTGCATCCAGTCATAAACTACCATTTTCTCATAAGGATCAGCCTGTCATCTTCTATTATTTCCAAGCAGCCCGTCAGTGCTAGAGATAAAGCTGAAAGCACATTTCTGTTCACAGAAGTGCAAAGTACACATTTTCTAGGGGCCTCTAAGCTGCAGTCCCCTTTGGTATGAATAATAAAAATGATTCAACTCTCTTCATTCTCCTTTTGTTGCAAATCACCAGAGATGCACTTAAAATAATGTGTCTGCTGGAAATAAATTGATTTGTAAGAATAAACTTATTATAAAATAATAACCATTTATTATCTGTTCCTTTTGTAGAGGACTAGTTATGCCCCAGGCTTCAAAGTGCTAAACCATTTTAATCTATAATAAAAACAAAGTTATCCTGAAAGGGAAAGATCATATGCATAGAAAAAATATGCATTTATCTGCAGGCCAGGCCAGTGAGAAAGACAGAGAGACAGAGAAAGAGAGAGAGAGAGAGAGAGAGAGAGACTTTTATGCAGCAAAAATACCTCCCGATTCCTTGTAGCGTAATGTGTGTCCTTCATTTTACCTTTGCAAAGCCCTGCAGTCCAGTGCTACTCAGTGAGACTTTCCATCATAAATTAGTTGTATTTTCATGATAAACTAAACAGAGCTCTTGGCAAACAACAACAAAACACACACATTAACACACACATTTTAGTACTGCTGTATACTTTATTTCCTATAGTGTATCCTCCTCACATTGTTATTAATTAATGTACTACTTCACAGGAGTGACTGTTAACACATTGTGGCGTAAATTACAGATGCATTGATAAGACATGAACTGTCCATTGCCTTTGAATGGATGGATAATATGTAAACAGACTCAGACATTAGTTCATGCCATAATGACAACTTTGTCTGCCGTCATGCATTCACATTTGGGTGATTATAAAGGTTAAAATGTTTAAATAAATGGCTACTATTCTCTATTGTGTTACAGGTCTGAATGAGTGAAAATGAATACCACAGTAGCCTGCATGCTATCGCCTGTGGAGTATTAATACTGAGCATTTTTCCTTTTCTTTCCTAAATACTCAGAATGCACTTTTCCCTATTCTCTGCCCTAAGAGGAAACTGCATTTTTAAATGACAGAAATTAATATAATATCTATCAGACATTAGTATTTAAAGATTTGCACCTGGCTATGAAAGACAGCTTATACTTGCAAAGGTAGTTAATCACGAGAAGGGGATTACATTTTATTCTCTGATTATCCACTTTGAGAAGAAGAATTTTGTTGGTGCACTGATTTAGTTTCCAGAACCTAAACAGTAGTGCATCGTAACGGGATACTGCACTTCTGAAGTGCCACTATGGAAGAGATGACAAACCAAGGCTCTAGCTGCTTCAGCTGGTGATAACTCGTGGACGTGAAGAATCCCAGAACATTTATTGAAAAGAGTAGGGAAACTTTATTATAATGACAGTTAAATCAAAATCAGTAGAAGAATATTTGCACTAATCATTTCTGAATACCAACTCGTCTTCCCAGAGAATGGGCTGTAAACAAAATAAATAAAACTAAATAAAAAATGATATCCTGTCTATAATTAATCTTCTCTGTGACTTGTACCTATCTGTCTCACATTATCGCACATATCAACACACACACACACACACACACACACACACACACACACACACACACACACACACACACACACACACACACACACACACACACACCTACAGACAATTTCAAGAGCACCATTTCATCTATAGCATTTACTTGCATATAGGAGAAAACCAGAGCACCTAATCAGATCGTCATGGACATAACATGCTAACCAGCTAAGTAAAGACATGTTACATGCTGTCGTGATGTACTATGAAGGAACAGCTGTAGCGATGAGATGGATATAGGTATGAAACGCGTCTATATCATATTATCGTACGATGTAAATAGCAAACGCTATTTCATCTTACCGATAATATTGAAACAACAAAATATCGAACAAATGGAACACCAAATTTTTTCCCGGGGAAAAAGTCGCTGCTACATAAAAAAAATAAATAAACCTAAACACAAATTTAAGTGGGGGGATTTGCCCCTACACCCCCTCCCATGTGGGGGGCTGTGCTCTCCACTCCTCCCAACTTAAATATACCAACTCCGAGATCGCACCATAGTGGAGGAAATGGCCAAGTCCCGAAGACGGCCCAGTGAATTTTTTCCCTGGGAAAAAATGTGATGTTCCGTGACTTCGCTATTTTGCCATTTCAACAGTATCGGTTCGAATAAATAGAATTCTCTATTTAGTCCATTTGATAGTGTCATATAGACCCATATGAAACAGAACTACTATGAAGGAGCAATGTAATTCAGTGAAAAGTAGAACTGCTACATCATCTGGGAGTGCACTCAATGAACAGCCTGCCAAAATATAACAAAAAACAGGCAAGCTATTTAAAAACAGCAACCAAAAATAACTAATATTTCATACCCTGCAGAAAGCAGAATACAACAGTAGTATCTAAACATATTATTTTCATCCATACAAACCAGTAATGTCATACAAAAATAATGACATCTGTTTAAAAATGTTAATGATGATTATTATAGCTCTGAGATGAATGACAAAAGCTAGTTAATAAATTCACCAGGCCAGTGACAGAATTTCCCAAAAGCATGTGGTTACACTTCAGAGAAAGAAAATGCTTACATAATGACAGAAAACTTAAGTATTTTCTTTTTCTGATAAATGGAGAAATCAGAAATTAGCAGGTCCCAACATTTCTAGGTAGTATGGATAAAGCCACTCAGTATAATAGGAGCCTAGGAGGGGATGCAAAAATGACACATCACAAATAATGTGTGTGTGTGTGTGTGTGTGTGTGTGTGTGTGTGTGTGTGTGTGTGTGTGTGTGTGTGTGTTTATGTCATATTAAACGCTGTGTAAATCTCACAAAACCACTGAAGGTTGAAGTATATAAAAATGCAGCTTTAGTTACAGAAATAAACATAAAGGGAGTCTACTTGGCTTCTCACAATAAATCTTTACAAAATGCATACATTGCCTTAAACCAACTCCAAAGTCATTGAGGTATCTCCATCACACATGTTAAGTCCCATACAATATCTACAACAACAGGATACAATTTCAGGGTCAGGATGCTGGACTTAACCAGTACCCCTCCTCCCATCCACACATAAAAAGAGTTTGCCTGAACATACCTCAGGCTAAATCCACTATAAGGCCTGACTGGTCCCTGAAACATTGGGAATCTTGTATGTTCACCTAACACCTCTGCTTTACCCCATGATGAACCTCTAACAGAGGAACCAATTTTAATATTTACCTTTGTTAGACAACCACATTTTATTTATCAGTAAACTGATAATTAACTTCTTAGTAAATGAAAAATACAATCATTTTTTTAAAAAAAGTATTGTGAAAATGTTATGAACACAAATCTCTTTGCACACACTTTAAGGCACATACTCCATTTTCCCCTTGCAAAATGTCACTATTATCCCCACCCCCCCCCCCAGCACAAAGCTATCAATTTTGGTCCCACAGTGATAGGTTTTAAGACACGGACAACACAACAGCATTTTTTATAGTTAGTCCTGATCAATAGGCAACACTGTATTGGAACATCTGGAGGAAAGGGGTTGCAGGGATAGTGGCCACCTGCATAACGTTGTATTATCATCTTCCCTTTTAATCAGCCACTGTTATGGTGCATGGTCAGTCGAAGCTGAAGTATCTACCTAGCAAATAGTATTTCAGAGAGTAAAAAGCCACTGCAAAGCCAACCATTCTCTTCAACAGCTGAGTATTTCTTCTCAGCATTGCTCACCTTTTTAATTTATCCAGAACACAGGGGATTCCTCACCTCAAGTATCTTGAGACAACATTTTTTCAAACCTAGCCTTGTTGCACTCATATACAAAGTAAATTCCTTAGCAGAATTAGAAGTTGCTAACACTTGTTCAGAACAAAATATTCTCCTGCCTCAGAAGAACATTGCACCTGGATAGGAGATTTTTTTCCTTTGTGAGACTGGTTAAAAGACAGGACATATCAATGTCAGTGGCTCAACTGGTAGCCCACTTGCCTTTGGTTCAGCTGCTTGATATTGACACTGCAGTGTAGCATAAGTGGTGTACTGCACTTCTGAGAGCGCCGTCTGTTTAATTAAATGTTAAACCAAGGTCCCATTGGCATGGCATTGTAGTAGCTTAGATGGATGTAAACAATTAAATGGAACTTATTGAAAAAAAGAGTAGGGGAATTTCCCTGGTTCCCCTGGTCAAATTTTCCCTATTCAATATGAATACCTCCTTGAGTCTCCCCTTAAAAGTGGACACTGGCCTTGTCAAAAAAAGAGTAAATAAATAAATAAATAACAAAAGTTGCAACATTACAGAATAAATTTTCTGTAGTACCCAGTTAGCCCGAGGAAAGCGTCTGCATGTCTTTTATAACAGGTTACAGTATAGTTTGTAAGTATGTACTTATTTATTTACTTAGAATTCCTTCTCGGACAAAATATACCAGAGATTTAGCTTCCACTATGCTCAACTTAATATTTTTAGCATTTATCATAAAGCCTGCCCGTCTTACAGATATTAACAAAGCCTGTTCTTTTGGTATCTGAGATTCCCAGCCCTCTGAATGGATGGCCACTTCATCCTGATATTTGCAAACATATCATGAGTAGGGCTTCAATACCATCAGTCTGTGAAAGTTAGCTAGAGCTCTGTGCTAGTGACATGTTAGCACTGTTTACTGATACACATGTTCAGGGGTTACAAAAGTAGTTTTTTTTCTTTAGCAGATTGGAAAGCAGTTTCTGCAATACCCTTTAGTCAAGTGTAGTATTGTCAAGTATCTGGCTTTTCCTAGATTCTCTATCATCAGTTATGGACAATGCACTGGTATCAAACTCTGAAATGGTTTCAGTTTCATAAAGTGATTATAGAATCCTCTTCTTTTGACAAGGACCCATCTGTTATTATAAACTTGCAAAGTTTGCTACCATTTCTACACACAGAACTAACCACTGGGAGGTCTTAAAACAACTAAACTGGCTAGAACTAAACAACTAACTCACACTCTCTCAGTTACTTATTGCATATAAACTAATTCATTATCCCAAAATAATGTCCAGCATTAAAAAATACACTACTGCCTTACACTCCTGCAAGGGATCTTTGGTCCAATGAAAAATTCCTTCTAAGTTCTACTAAATCTAACAACTTATCAGACGACACACTATACTCATACTATGTATCCAAAGTGAGGAATGCTATCCCACAAAATTAAAAAGATAGACAAACTATCCTGCTTCAAAACAGAGTTCAAACCGTACCTAAATCAATCCTTGACATGCTCATCCCCAGGTTTACAATTTCTCTACTGACCTTACACTCTTTCCTAAACTTCTTAAATCCTTCCACCTCCTTGTCCACGATAACCCCCTTGTTACAACTTCTGACATTTATTCATCTCACTTCCTGCCTTGAACGTCACATCCTCATTCCTTCTCTCTTCCTATAACCTAATATATTTGCCCCTCAAATGAACAACTCAAATCTTCTTTGAGTCTTCTTTGCCTTACTAACACTGTTACTCTCAAGCACTTTCTGACAATTTCCATCACCTTATTTTCTCTATGAAGCTTATTCAACCTTTTCATAAATTCTAATGCTCAATACACAAGCATATATTTCTCTCTGACTTCATAAATAACACCATTTAGCAATCAATGCCTTATCTTAATTTAAAGACTCCAGCTGCTTGTATAAAATCTGTTACAGGTAACTACACAAATCAAATGTACTCTATGCACCTTTCCATTATCAATCTGTATTAAACCCGTTCTATCAATCCTGTATTTTAATTGTAACGCATGAATGCAAATATTATTTACTCTTTAGAATTGTGCTGAAAATTATATTGCTTTTAAAAGTGAAACTGTTAATTATAAGTTTATCTAATGGAGCTTTTCTCCCTAGGCCTCCACTGAAAATGGGTTACAGTCAGTTTGACTTTCATAGTCAACAAAGACAATAAATAAATTTAAACATAAATCTGACACTTCCGTTGGGTTTCTTTATTAATTATTATTTATTTGTCTTTGTGACATCTGAAGCACAAAGATCAGTATCCACATGTCTAATACTAGCATTCTCTTAGGTATTAGTAGAACAGAATCTGACTATATCACATCTTTCTCCACATCTTAAACATCTTAAAGTTGTTAACTTGTCAGAGTTCTAGAGATCATGTGGCATTATCCACTTTCTCATACTATTAGAAAATGCCCTTTTAAATCCATTCACTGCTATACTTTCTAGCATTTTGATTTTACAGTTACTAACATGTTCTAAATACAGCTTTAAAAATGTTTTAATTCATGTATTGGGGCTTTTATCTGTTTGTCAGCATCAAAATTCCAGTTGATAATGTTATGGCTTGCCCATTATAAGTTAACTATAACCCTAGTGAAAAGTTATTTTCTAAATTCTACATAGTTGTTATAATCCCCTCTATGCTCACTTAAATTTTCATAATTTGGCTTTTAGCTAGGAAGAAAACAGTTTTGTATATTACAACTTTGCCTAGTTCTCTTGTGTGGTATATATTTCAAAACCCATCAAGTATAATTTGATGTCATCTTGAAGTACATAGCTTTTAGTAGCAGGTAATGTGGGATGAAAATTATGATGGTCATTCCACTGGTTGCCATTGGAACTGCACAAGATTTTGGTTAGTTTCCACCTTAGACTTCACTAAGGCTTTTAGCAAGTCCTCTACAGTTCAGGGTAAAAACAACAAAAAGCAAGAAACAAAACATTCCAGGAAATGTTAGCTGAAATAGCTCACACACTTCAAATAAGTGAATTAGCCAGGAACTGTGTATTTGTAAGTCCCTGGTCAAATTGCCTTTGTTCTCCACCAGTGTAAGTCTCATAAAAAGCCAAAATTATGTAAAGTACAACATTATTTACAACAAATTACATGAAAAGGAAACTAACTGGCTTTTTATAATGTCTTAATAGACTTGTTAGATTAGCAACTTCCATTTTAAAGAAGTTATTAGGCATTATGCAGACTAAAAGGTAAAATATGTAGTGTCAGACATTTTAGAAAAGACAGTTAACAATAACCTTGCTGTTCAAGCATGAGAGATACCAGTTCCCAAGGAAAGGCTACAGACTGTTATTTTTCTGTTCTCTTTCTCAAGTGAAGAATCAAGGGAATGTTAGAATTAGGGTAGTAAATTCACTATAGTTCATTTAGGTAAAATAAGGCCTGAAAATATGGAGTCAGAGATGTATGCATTCACTTTCAGAAAAAGTCAGTTTATTAGAATGGAAAGATAAGCATAAAATGTGCAGAAAATACAGAAATGCAGAATGTTCTTTTCTCAAGGGAAAGATACAATCTTACCAGCTACAGAATGTTTTTTAATGGAATGTTAGATTAAGCACATGTAAGACCAGGCCTGAAAACCAAGGTTACCAAGGCTAAAGAGGCTTGTAAAGATTTACAGGGTTTTAAAAATATACTTGAGATACAGTTGGGGAAGTCAGTTAGGCAGTTTGACCTGACAGGTCTATATTACTTTGTTGAATGATGAACAGATCAAACACTCTTTCATCGATCTGACAAGGTTAAAACCCTTAAAGAGCAAAGACACGGACCATCAATTTTTTTTCCCAGGGAAATAAATTGGTGGGCCATCTTTGGGACTTTGCCATTTCCTCCACTATGGTGCAATCTCAGAGTTGGTATATTTAAATGGGAGGGGCACAGTCTCCCACATTGTGGGATGTGGGGGGGGTGAAGCTCCCCCACTTCATTTTGTGTTTAAACTTTCTTTTTTTTTTTTTGCGTGGAGCAGCAATTTTTCCCCCAGGAAAAAAAAATCACTGTTCCGTGTCTTTGCTTTTTAGGGGTTTCGACCTTATCAGATCGATGAAAGAGCGTTCACTTATTTCATCATTTGATAAGGTATTATAGACCCGACCTGACATACAGATGACATAGTGAAAAGATTAAATATCCAGCATTTCAGAAAGGAATCTACAATACAGGCACTCGAGCCTGAGTACAGAAGAAAGGTCAAATAAGGACCATTTTACTTTACATTATTCGGGACAATAAGAAAACATGCAGAAACCTTGGATATATTTAGCAGCACTGTTAATACTAACCAGCATTCCAGCATTTCTACAGACTGTTATTGTTTATCAGCACTGTTAATGAAGACAGTATTCTCATATTGTGAACATCTAATAAAGCCTTATTAAATGAACTACAGTGTTTGAAGAATTCATTCTGAAAAGTACACAAGGCTTGGCCAATAAAGAAGAGACTGGCACCTGTTCAGCACGTGTTTGGGTAATTAACAGATAAAGACTTTCATTTCAGTCTCATTTCAGTTGTTTCCAGTTAATTCCAGTATACTGCAGTACCTTAACTTGAGTTCAAATTTTTAAACATATTTTCACCACACAGGTTAAGTCCCATACAGCCCCTCCAGCAACAGGCTGCAAATTTAGGGTTACAAGTGAAAGCCTTCATCAGCATTCTTTCAGCTTCACCCCCCCTAAAAAGGCTTTCCCCTGTAGTTACTTCAGGCTAGATCCACTATATGGACAGGCTATAGGCTATTCAGGACGAGAAATCTCATATCTTGAAATAAAGCCACTTCTTTACCCCCATCATGAACTTATAATGAGGAACCACCTTCTTGATTTCCCTCATTTCCCTCTCTGAGGCAACCTCCTTTTATGGATGAATAAATCAATACTTAACTTCTCAGCAGCTGACTAATACAATTAATTTCCTGACTAAAGTGCTGTGAGAATTTTAAATAATGTTAAACACACTTAAAGGCAGATTCTCCATTTTCCCAAGCAAGATATTAGAAGTGCTAATGTTTGTATCTAACTTCACAGGAGTACAGTTTACAGGAACAATTAGTGCTTGCACTCCAGGCATTATAACTGCCTACCAGACAAACTTTTTCAGCTAGCAAATACCACCCTAAATCCTCACAAAATATTGTCCTAGAAGATTTCAGTTCTCTCCCATAGTGCAAGTGTTTAGTTGGACTTAATTGCCACAGCTTATGGAAAGTTTTGAAGAAATGCATTTTTATTCTTCTTTATTATTCTACTTTTGATGTCTCTTACATCTCTCCTTAAAAATTGTTTTTTAACACTTTCTTTGAAAAGTATTTTTATCTTGAATGTCTCTACTTTACTGTTGCACCACGTCTAATGTGACATTTGCCCTTTAAGTAATCATTGCTCCAGTAATGTGAGCTTGTATAGCAAATAAATCCTTTCTGCAGATGAACACAAAGTACTTGGTTCATGCGGGTACCTCAAATGACATCCAAGAGAGTTCCACATGTAAAAGCTTTAACAACAGCACAAAAAGACACTAAAGAAAGATCCTTCAGGATTAATTAATGTCTGACAGACTACAGAGGTTAGTGCAAGAGCTCTTCTCCTATTTTACCAAACATTTTCAATCAAAACCTGCCAAACCTGCATAAAAGGATGTTAAGGAGCCTTCTTCTAAGGCTGACATAAGTCTGCAAGCTTCATGGCTTGAGTAGTTAGGAAAAACTTCATAAATTAATGGAAGAGAATGCTAATACTAGGCATAAGCTCCCCATATTCATTATGACTGAGCACCTTGCTCAAGTTAGTAAATAAATAAATTAATTAATTAACAAATTGTAAGTCCAGTCCTTCAAAGGGTGTAAGACCCAGTTTCAGTCTTGCCTGTCATGTGCACTCAGGTATCCACCTGACAGCCCCATCGGCCCCAACACTGTCACCCATAAAGACACCTGCCTACCTTGTATCAGACCCCTGCTTCAGAAGTGGTCTTCTTGATATTGCATCATTCAGCATCAGCCCAACTAGCACTAGATGAACAGGCACATGCCCTACATCCATATTCCTATATGCAATGAATAGCCCCCCTACCACAATACTTTTAAGTGTCAGAACTAGCACAGTCAGAAAATGCAACCTAGGGTAGGATATGCTCCACTGAATGGGGTTGTATTTGTCAGACTTTAGCCCCCTTATCATCATGTTCTCTTTCCTGCCATTTGAGGTTTTTACCCCCCTTTTGGTTCTTTTTCCTCCTTCTTCTTCTCCTCTTGCACACCATGTGACCTTCAGAACTTCCTGCTGCTAAAAGGCCAGGAAGAGCCGAGAGAAAATAAAGTGTGCATGGACTCACAAGAATATGATACAGTTTTTAAAAGATATAGATTAATAGGAAGCCCTCCACCCATGATATTTCAGTATCAGAGGATTTCAAATTTGGAGAGATTCTGAAACTCATACAAGATAAAGGTAAAATGGTCAAATAACTCTATCTCCCCTCCCCCAACAAAGGCTCCAAAAATCCTGCAGACAACGCAGCAGTCCTTCTATGTAGGGCCATCATTGTGCACACTTTTTAACATAATAAATATTTATTTACTTACTATTTATTTAATATTTATTTTGGTTTGATAACCAGGTAATTGAACTGGTCAGCAGAGCCCTTTCAGCCATGATGAGGGTACAGCACTGCATTACAAAATATAACAGGTACATATAGGTCAGGCATGCTGACATAAAATAAAACACATTTGGTGTGCATACAGTTCGGACAGAACCTAATCAATGCATTTGATAGACTTTTACAACATACATTTGAATACATTTACAATATGTGCATACATTTGGGTACTTATTTACAATTAAAATTAAATTAAATTAAATTAAAATTGATAGTCAAAACTATACAATTAGATGTGGGTATCTTTCATACAGGCAGATGTTTATTAGTTTTCTATGGGGCAAAATTAGCCATTATCTTGAAAGCATGAGCATTTAGTTTTCTTGCAACAGGTGCTCTTTGAATTTACTTTTCAACAAGTCCAGTGTATTTTGTTGTCTAATTTCTTATGGAAGCAGATTCCAAACAACAAGGCCTGGCTTATAAAAAGCTTTTTCCCACATGCAGGTTTTGAAACGTGGACTAATATGGGGTATGGTCTCATCTTGGCTCTCTCTCATTGTATGAAATTTGGCTGCTTGGTTTGGATTCTTATTTTAAGTGTGAGGGGTGGCAGTGGCCCAGTTTAAGAAGTTTGTACATTTTTGAGCTAAGTGGGAACATCATTCACAGGTAGCCAGTTAACATAATCTATGTATTGGCAGTGATGTGTCTGGGGCTCAGCAAATAGCTATAATCTACAGATTTTATTAATAGTAATTTGTATTTTATGTGTGCTTCAAACATGAGTTTAAAGATATCAGAGACAGAATTTATATTCCACACTTGGGATTACCACATTTTTAGGTATAGCTCTATGGGCTGAGGGTGGAGATGTAAGGTCTTACAGTTTTAGCTGGTGTTGAGTCTTGTTAATTATATTTTCAGTATGCCTTGTCAGTGACAGAAGCTGGTCCAAGGTTATATCTAGATATCTTTGCTTAGTGACTACAAGTAGCTGATTTCCATTTGAGTCTACAATTGTAAGCAGATGTTTTTTTTCTTTTGTGTGCTAAAAAGCATTATATGTTTTTTTAGGGTTTATGAGGAGCATATTTGTATCAGTCCAGTAGCATAGTTCTGTAAAACTGGGCTGTAGTTTTTGTTGTAGTGAGCACCATAAATAAACAGGATTAAGATGAAATGGAAAAGATCAGTGGCTATATTATTAATGAATAAGGAGGACAGTAGAGTCCTAGCACTAACCCTTGAGACACTCTTGTCTTAATGGAACCTTGTGTAAATAGACTATTTCCTGTGTAGACCTGAAAGGTTTTGTTTTACAGATAACTTTTAAACCAACTATAAGGGTTCAAACCAAAGTTAAATTTATGAAGTTTATAAAGTAGTATGTTATATTTTACTGTTTTGGATGCTCTTGTTATACCATTGAAAAGTTCTCCTGCTATTATGAAATTATTTATGTTGTTAAAAGATGGTGTCTGTGGTTGACTGCAGTACCAGCACAGTACTGAAAGAAGTTCCAGAATAATGTTGGTTGACACAAAGAAAGCTGTGTTTATTTACATGTTCCCAGAGGTTCCTGGATATTAGCTTTTTAACAATTTATGTTATAGAACACAGGCTGGCTATGGTCTGCAAGCACCATTTTTTAGGGTTCTATTTCTTGGGGAGGGCTAAGATATATGCATTCTTAAAGGTTGTGGAAAAATAAGAAGTTGTCAAGAAGAGGCTGAAGCTGTATATAACTGGCTTTGTGTGTGGGGTGCTGACTGCTTTAGAAGTGAGGGGTGATGGTATGAGAGTTTAGAGACCATTTTGTTATTTAAAATGAGGAGAGAAGAGCTTTTTTGATTTCTTTATCAGTAAGCTGCCTGAAGTGGAAGGTTAGGCTGTTTGCTGCTAACACGTATAGTTAAAAAGATTGGTTCTTGGAGTCTTGTATTGCACTGATAATTGCTGGAGTGTGGATATGCCGAAAGTGTTTAAGGCTTGAATTGTGTTTGTTAGAAATTTTCTGTATTTATTTTAAAATTTATGGCAATCAAATAAGGAACCGTCTGATTGTTTGGGGTCGGTAATACTGCTTATTAATGAATTTAGCTCTTTCCAAAAGTGGTCTGGGTTGGAGGATAATATGATTTGTTTGTGTCTGAAGAATGAGGGCCTCAATATGTTAGTGAGAATTCTAGAGTTTTCTGTTTATTATTGCATTTTTCTTGTAGTTGCTTATATGTGGACTGTTGTTTTCATTTCCAGGTTAAATCCCTGGAGTTAAGCAATTGATTAAGTCCAGCAGATAGCTAGGAACATTTGTGTCCTCTTAACCTTCTTTTCAGAGTAGACATGACTGAGTCCTGTATAAGTCTCAGCATGCAAGGAAGTAGGCTAAGGTTGTGTTTTGTCTATTATCTACACACTCAAATTCAATCAGTGCAAAGTGAGCATTTATTAGCAGCTGTTTTCTGAGGTAGGTCTATAAATTATGATGTTTGGTGTCTTTTTTATGGCTTTGAAGGATCAAGTAAAAAAGGATTGTGCAGTGACAGCATAAAATATTATGTAGGATATTGATTTCTTTGCATCTTGCTTTTATATTAGTGATTATAATGTCAAGTACATAATCACTGTCTATCACTTGGTTTAGTCTAGTATGTTGACTATTTGCTGCAGGTTATGGTAAAGCACATTTTCTTGAGGGGCTGTGCTGGCACAGTAGGGTTATTAATGTTAAAGTTTTCTAGTAGGATTGTATTATGTGGTGTGGCTTTAACAAAAATGCCTTGTAATAGTTGCTGTAGAATGGATGCTGAGGATGGTGGAAGGTGTGTAAGCTGTGTAGAGATAAATATTGGTATGGCATTAAAATCCAGTTATATTTTGATGTCCTGTTTTTGTAGAAAGAAGTACATTTTTAATGGTAGCTGATAGATTTTTTTCTGAGTAAAAGTGGAACACCTCTCCTTGTTCTTTTTTTAGACCAGTCTATTGTCAATGTACATAGCATAGTTTGTACCGATGTATTGGGAAGAGCAGTAATTGTCCTTTAACTAGGTTTCTGTTATTTCCATTGTGTGTGAGTGTGACAAAAGGAGGTACTGCCAGCACAGCTAGCTGGAATTTTACAAATAATTATATGTCATTTGTGAATATCAAACTGATTCATGTAAGATGCTGGTGTTACAAATGTTTTAGAATTGTATGACATGTATATATCAAACTGAATTGTACAGACATTTGTGTTGAAAAGGTATTTGTAAAGTGCTTGTGTATGAAATGCATGCACAGTGTGCCTTACTGGAGAGAACAGAAATGTGCATGCACTATTGTAACTGTTTAAATGTTTATGTTTTAACAAAGGAAACTGGAGGGTTAACCTCAGTCTAGCAAACTTTAGGAAAAATATCTGAAATTAAATAATTTTATAGGCTAGGCCATAACGATGCTTTCTCACAGGTTTCAATGCAGCCATTGACACAAATTCTGTACTAGTCAACATTCTGTATTGTCTTTGGGGTGAACTAATCAGAAGTATGCAATTGTTTTATGACTTCCAGCACTTGCCAAAGATCTGAGCAAAAACCCTTGTGTGTGTATTTTTACAGGTAGGTGCTAAGTCTTGCCAGCTTCCAGCAATGGGGGGTTTGCATGGGAACTAGAAGCCAGATGACCAGAAATTATGTCATTCTGCAAGCTATCCCAGCAGTAATATTTTAGATTTATATTGAGAAGTCCCTTAGTGAGATAGAACATTCTGTATTCTGTCTTGGGCCTGACAACAAGAAGGACCATTCACCACATCATCTGCCTTGCTCTGTTAAGTAAATTGGGAATAGTAACTCTCTTAGATTCAGTCAGAAATATAGTGAAGCTTAGTTTAGATATTGTTTTTTCTTTATTTGTCTGAGCCTGTCCTTCAGTGTTATTTTAAATATTTCCTGTGATTTGAATTCTGATGTCTCTGTGAATATATACTTGGTGTTTTCTTGTTCTTTATTATTTATTATTAAATATATTTAAACATTTCATTGTGGATGATCTTTGTAGAGATATTTAAATTTTGTGAGTACTTGCATATTTATTTGGTGACACTGTGTGGACCACTCCTAATAGCCTTGCTCTTGGACAAACTACCATTTGTATTAGTATTAATATTACAAAATAAAATTGGACACCCTTTGTTAAGGGCCTTAAAGAAGCTGGTGAGGGGTTCTGATGGGAGTGGTAACTACCTTATATTCTGGGCAGAAGGGGGCATAGGTAGTAAACCTATGCCAGCCTTTCCCATGTGTGTGTGTTTAAAATAAATCTCCAAGATTGTGTGTGTCAGCTACTTGGGGAGAGACTAAAAACGCTGATTGGATAGAGACAGTGTTGGAAAACTTGGCTTGGAATCCTGGCTAAGGACTCAACTCTATAACTGTGCTACTGGGAAGTCTTATTGGGATCTGGAGAAATAGGGAGAAATCAGCCCAGGATTGACTATGGTCTCTGTGTGCTTTTAAGGGAAATTGCATTTGATGCAGAGAGCTGCATCTGGAAATACTTTGTGTTTATCTGTTATCCTCCCAGTATACATTCCCCACATGTGCCAGTGGTGAGGATGGAGGCTCCTTGTTTACTGGCCCAGTGGTGGGTCACCACATACTTATTGGCTGGCAATGGATGAAGGACCACATCACATATTGGGATTCAGTGGTGGTGTGGATATTGAACTCCTGTAGTCTGTAAACACTGGCCACTAAGGAAGGTGTTTGTACTTTCAAGCAGCCACATGGTAGACATTCAGAGTTTCATATCACAATAGTTTTATTTATTTATTGTTAGCTTATTTAGTCAGAGAGAGCAGGCAAGAATGTCAGCAGAGCATTATGGCATGCTAACAAGGAGCCAGTTGGCTGAGATGTGCCAAGCCAAAGAACTGGTGCATGGCAATCTGACTAAAGCAGACATTATTGCAACCTTAGTCACAGCTGCATCACAGACCAGCAACCAGGAAGACAGCCAGACTGGGTTTGGGGATGTACAGCTCTCAGACAATGAACAGTTCAACTTTTCCTCAGAGGACTTAAAATTCCATCTGGAGTTAAAGAGACTTAAACTGGAGGTCAAATATTTGGAAATAGAATCAGCAGAGAGACTGCGGCATTTGGAGGCTGAAGACAATTAGAGGCAGAGGCCACATGAAAAGGAAATGCTGACTCTTCATCAGGGTCATGGATGTAATGGAGAAGGGAATAACTGAACCCCAGAAGCAATAAAGGTCAGTACATTTCTTCCACAGTTTACAGAGGGTGATAATTTTGATAGTTTTATTCATATGTTTGAAAGGGTATGTAAACAGTATAATGTTGACCAAAGGCTCTGGCTACAGTTCCTGACCCCCTTACTCCATGTTAAAGCTGTAAGTGTGGTTTCTAAATTGTCTGATATTGATTGTTTAGACTATAGCAAATAAAGAAAAGTTTATTAGAGTGTTTTAAGTTAACACCTGAAGCTTATAGAAAAAAGTTTTGTGAGCATAGTCACAAGGCAGATGGAAGTGTCTGTGATTATATTGTTGAAATAAGCACTTATTTTCATAGGTGGTAAGTGGGTGTCAGGTCACCACTTTTGAAGGGCTGTCAGACTTTCTCATGAGGGAATAAGCCCTTAGCACTTTGCCTGAGGACATAATAATCTGATTGGCAGATAGGGAATGCAACACCGCAGATAAGCTGGGGAAAAAAAGGGGATCTCTACTTAGCAAGGAGGGCATCACTGCACAGGAAAGGAATACCCAGTGCTAACATGGATATAAGGGAACTCATGGTGGGCAGCCTAAGACACCACAACAGAGTCCACCAGTAACAGGGGAAGCCACTAGTTCAGGTACAAAGCCAGGATCAGGGGTTAAATGTTTTAAATGTAACCAGTGGTGATATGTACCATATAGACATCCATGGAGGCAAGGTGGGGAACAAAAGGTAGGGGAGCCAGCAAGTAGGAATAACAGAATACCAGTGGTAAGTTGTCTGGAGACAGCAAGGGTACCAAACTACCACAGGAGGTTATATCCAGTCTTAATAGATGGGAAACAGGCCAGTGCTAAGAGATAAACAGCTTCTGACCTAACCACTGTGGAGTCTACAATGGTTAAAGAGGAGCACTGTTTGCTTGGGCAGTCTACTCCAGTCAGAGTTTTAGGAAAGACCCCATTCCAGATACCTTTGGCTAGGGTTCACTTGACTGGGAGGGTGGAGAAGGAAACAAGCAATTAGGTGTATTTGAGGATATCCCTGCAGATGTCCTGATAGGGAATGATTATGACAATGCATTACCTTGTGTGCATGCAGTTACACACTGTCAGGCTTAGAGACAGGCATATGGGTCTGGCAGCCTGGGGGGACGCAGACAGATCACATACTTGGACCAGGACTGGTGAGGTGGCTACTTCAGGGAGGGAGCTACCCTGTAGCAGTGTGACTGAAGGTGAGCAGCAGCTGCTGCTTGGTACTTTTGTTCCCTTGGACAGAGTGACTGTAAGGGCAGAAGAGAGTAGTAGTACCCAAGCTGACAGTGAGGTACGGCTGTCAGAAGATACCAGACTTCCTGTGGAAGGGGAGGTGGGAAGGGTTACAAAGAGAGAATTGAGACAGGCTCAGCTCTCAGACCATTCATTACAAGGCTTGAGGGAGGTAGCTAGGGAGGTGTCTGATTCCCAAGGAAAAGGGGATTCTGTATACTGGAACAAAGGGTTACTGTATAGTGAATGAACCCCTGATGGAGGGCTAGAGTGAGAGGGAATAAAGCATTTGGTAGTGCCCAGAGCCTACCTTCTGGCACTTCTAGCCATAGCCCATGTCATTCCCTTTTTGGGTCATATGGGCATAAAGTGTATGAATAAATGTATTATGCAGAACTTTTGTTGACCTTGGATTTCCAGGGATGTAACAGGGTACTGCAGGACCTGTGAGCAGTGCCAAAAAGTAGGTGTCGCTCGTCTGGTCAGGATAAAACAGACGAACAGTTGTGGGTTCGGTTCAAGCAGCTTTGTTACACACAAACATATCAGGAGTGAGGTTTAGTAGCTTAAATAAACAGACTGACTACTACAATCATACATGTTAACATTCTGGCTGTTCTCTTAAAATGGCACTGCTACCTACATGTGCTCACTATTTATATGCACGTGTCTACATCTGGGAATGCTTCTTAAAGTTACACACACATGCTCTGTTCTACATCCTCTCTCTATGAGAAACAGGTCATATACCAAATGACAGTATTCACTGACAGGCAATTACACAGAAATGATCTTTTGACATGCAACTATACAGAACTAATTCTTTGAAATGCAGTCATACAAAATTAGACACATATAAAACAATCATGTCCAGGTTGCTGTGTATTTTACACTAGGTCTAGAAATATGACCTGATTGTGTAACATAAAAATCAGAACTGGATTTAGCAATGGGGACTGTCTTCAAGGAATGTTCAACTCTGTGGACAACTGGGACATCATCAGGAATGGGAGTGGATACTGAGACGTTCTTTGGTATGAACATTGTCAGGGTTGCTCTGACATCTAGAGTCTGTATCGCGGGTGCAATGTTGCGATATCATTTCAGACACAGGAAGAAGATGCCTGTGGTTTCTCCTGTATTCTATACCTTCAGATTCCACTAAGTAGGATCTTGACTCAGCATATATGCCTCTCACTTGACCAATTTGATCAAAGCCTTTCGCTGTTTGCTTCCTCACTGTCTCTCCTTCTTTTAATGGACGACGAAATTGCTCATTTTATCATAGCTGGACTTCTGAAAGGAACGCTTCTTAAAGAGTTGGGCTTTGATTGCTCTGTTGTTTTAGCATTAGGCACCAACAAACTAGAACTAATAGGCAAGGTTGTTCTAGTTTGCCTAGATAGAAGTCTCTGAGCAGGCAAGCCAATTAGGTTGTCAAGGGGTATGTTTCTGAGATTAAGCAAATTCAAGAAGATATCAATATTGTCATGCTTTGACCTCTCTAGTAATAGCTTTGCACTGTGTACTGCATGTTCAGCAAGGCCGTTCGACTGTGTCCACTCTTTTGCAAATTTCTGAGGCAGTTGACTGGTATACTGGGTACCATTGTCGGAAATAACTTTATGTGGACAGATTACTATAAAAATCCCGACATTGACAATAGCGAATTATGATTTTACTGACGCATCTAATCAACATCATGAATATTAATGAGGTCAGAACATCGACAAGCAACATTGACAAACTGTTTTCGATGTTAATGTCGACAGTTGCTGCATTTATAGATGCTTCGTGTTCCTAGACTATACAACGAGCAGTGTAATCCATAAAACTTCACCTATTAATGTATGTCACATTTGAAAGTGGAACCTTTACATTATGTACATCCTGTTTTATATGTCGTCTTCCGTTGTAAGAAATCCATACACCAATTGTAGAAGAAATCACCCATAAAGAAAAACACCATACCAGATTGCAATATAATGGAAACACGTAGTAATGCTACAAATACTGAACAAATAAATGTACTTTGAGACTTTGAAAATACACCAGAAACATGTACGTATCAGACATTAATGTCATCAGTGATATACATTTCAAACAGCCATTGTATATTAGAAGCTACAATGCTTAGCTACTAGCTCTACAAAGCCACGTGGACTGAACTCATCTCACTTCCTCAACAGTTTCAGGAAAATCTCTTCTCTAGCCACAAGACGTCTTCATTTCGCTGATGAAGGCAAACAACTCATAGCTCTTGCTCTAATGTCCTCAATGTGATTCTGTTCCTGGCATATAACATGTAAGACATCATGTAAAAATAATTGCTTTTTACCCAACAGACTTCACAATCTCCTATGCCATCCCTCTACACTGTCCTGTGTACATGGATAACCCATAGTACATGTATGTGATTGATTCCAGAATGGTATATGAAATATGGGTGGAATACGCTCTGTGGGGGAATTCCTCATCCCATATCTATGAGGTCTCTCTAGTAAGTAATTATTCTTAAAGAATTCACACAGGGGTTTACCATAGTCAGATATATCATCCTCAGTGCTATTAAGTAATATAAAATATTCTCAGTTGCGACAAAGGCTAATAATGGTATCTGCTTACGAAATTATGTGAAATGTATGTCATAACCAAACTACACAGTTAGTCGTAGATTTTGTACCTGGTGCCAAATAATTTGGCAGAAATGGAACCAACAACCTGTAACATGGGAATCAGGCAGATTACGCATAATACTGTTCACTGCTCCTTTCTCAAAATAACTAAGGACCATTGCCAGTTTCAACAGTAAGCCATGTTGTGCACAAATTTCTAGTACTAATTTCCAAAAATAATCGTATGTCTCTTCAGATTTTGAGGTCAACACACCATACACAACCGGAATAACCTTTCCCTTTATATTTCCCTGCAAATTACAATGTATAGTATACAGTTGTTTACACTCTCGGGTACTTAAAGGAAAAGCTCCACCTACTAAAATTACTTCACAAGAACATAGCGTCCGTAGATTGCACTCAGTTGTTATTATCACAGCTGATGGAGTACCATGAGCAGAGTCACCCCGATGTATAATAAAGACACCTGCTTTAAGTTGCAACATGTCAGGGGTTAAATCTTTCAAGATCATTTGCTGAGATCCATGTACTTCCCTAGCCTTCCTACGTATCCTACAGAAACTTTGTTTAATGCATCTGTATTTGGTAAACATGTCACTATGTCTGTGGATGTACTGCCCATGACTTCTGATGCAATCCTATATGGTGCTTCATCTGTTGACTCTGCATGTCTCTTAATAGTAGACCACACTTGAGCCTCCTCAAACTTGCCAATATTTGGGCCATGAAAGTGTCCAGGTTTTCAAAAGGTGTTCCCCATCACACACTGACTCACCCACACAATGCCCTTTACTCCTATCTTTGGCTTTGCTAATACAACACCAGTAGTTTTTGGTATCCCAAGTTCTTTACAAATAGTACTGGTAACCATCCACATTTAACATTTATTTCCCTTTCTGTGTTTGGGCGGTAATATGACCAGATCCCACTTTACCGGGAATTGTATCATGCACTTTAATTACATTCATTGCTTCGTACGTTTCCTAGGTAAAAGACAGTTAAGGTATACTGGTTTTACTAATATCCATTTGCTTAAGACAAATTTACATTATTGTTTGGCTATCATAGGTGTGTACTAGGCTAATGGGCCTAGAGCCTTTACAAGCCTAGCCCATAGGATTACCCTAGTATCATGCCACCCGACCTTAGTTTCCAGTCCCTTTGTCAAGTAGAGCCACTGGAGTGATTTCCGAGGTGAATTTTCTATTTCCCATCCACTCATCAAGATTTCTCCTGAAAAGGGCCAGTGAGATGCTCTGTTTGACATGTATGGGAAGTCTATTCCATAGCATGGGCAGTCTCTGGGTTATGAACCTGTCCCTCCAACACGTTCTGTTGATTGTGGTAATGATGTTGAGGTCTCTGGAGTGTGTGGTGTGGAGGGACTGGAATTTAGCATTTCTAGCTGGGTCAGACATGGTTTTCTAAGTCAAGCAGAGATCGCCTCTAAGTAGGTGATGTGAGACAGAGAATAGTTGGAGTTTTTTTGAGTCTGTCCATATAGGACAAGTGTTTAAGGCCTAGAATCCTCTTTGTGAGGTACTTATGTGACCTCTCCAGTTGTTGCAGGTGTCTAGTGAGGTACATGCCAAATGGGGCATTGTACTCGATGATTGGCCTAATGAGGGAAGAGTAGAGGGAGACAATGACCTCTTTCTTCCTGGATGCAAAACCCTTAGTAATGAGATGTGCCACATAGAAGGATTTTCTGACCACAGTGGCAGTGTGGTGGTCAAAAGAGAGGTTGCTGTCAACCTGTGTTCCCAGATCTCTTATAACGCCTTCTGTGTTCAGTGGACTACCATCGATGTGGTAGTTCATGGGAACTGGAGTTTTCCCAAAGGGGATGACGACACATTTTTTGGCACTGAGCTTAAGGCCATATTTCTGACACCAGTCGTTGGTCTCAGTGAGGCCTTTCTGTAAGATGTCAGCATCACTTGGGGAGTTAATAATGGCTCCCAACTTGCAATCGTCTGCAAACTTTGTCAGCTAGAGTCCCTTCATGTTGGCCTGGACTTCTGAGAGGTAGATACCAAACATGAGAGGACCCAGGACTGATCCCTGTGTGACTCCACTCGTGATTGGTCAGTAGTCTGACTTGGATTCAGCTACTTTCACACTGTGGGTTCTATCTGTGTGCCAATTTGCAACCCACCTAGTGATATAGGGGTTGATGCCTAGCTTAGTGAGTTTTTCTATGATTCCTGAGTGGGGAATGGTATCAAAGGCCTTGGCTCGATCAAGCTAGGCTGTATGAACCACTTTGCCTTCATCCACAGCTCTGGTGACTGACTCAAAAAAGTCGACCAACTTGAGCAGGCATGATCTACCCATCACAAAACCAAACTGTGTGGGATCCAGAGTTTGGAGATTCCCTATATCCTTGTTTATTAGGTCCATGATGATGATGCATTCCATACCTTTGCATATCAGACTTGTCAGGCTAATGGGGCGATAGTTTCCAGGGTCAGTAGTCACTCCTCCCTTGAGGAGAGGGATGACTATAGCAGTGCATTATTCAATATGGACAAAGCCTGAGGTGAGGCTGTGACTGAACAGAGCACTCACACTCTGTAGTTCATGTAGAACACAGCCAGGGATATTGTCAGGTCCCATAGATGCTGTATTCTTGGCCTTGGACAGTGCTGTTTTAACCTGTGCAGCAGTAATACTGGGTACCTGGCAATCTACTGGTATTGTGATTGGTCCTTTGGGGGGGAGGGGTAAAGTTGGCACTGAATCTGTCGCCCAGTATATTGGCAATATCTGTTGGCTTGGTATAGGAGGTACCATTGTGCAGTTGCGCAGAGCAAATCTGGGTATTGCTGTGGAGGTTTTTTACATAACTATAGAAGGCCTTGTGATTGTCTTTACCATCTGCTGCAATTCTGTTTTCATAGCTAGATTTAGAGGATTTGATGAGGGATCTCAACTTTATGTTGAGGCTGATAAGAGAGTTTTTCCAGTTTTGGGACTTCACCTTATTCCTCATCAGTTTCCTCCTTCTGTTGATAGAGTTTGTTTATGGCAGGGGACCACCAGATTGGCTTCCTTTTTTTGGAGGAGAGCGTCTTGGTTCTACTGGGTATGGCGAGAGCCATGCATTTGTGTACGTGTTCATACAGTGCATTGGTGTATGATTCGGTGGTCATGCAACTATTCTCCATTTGCATGGGTGCCGTGAAGTTAGCTACCTCTGTTCTTAGGAGCCCAGAGTTAGCTTTGGAGAAGTTTTTCATGGTGGTTACCTTTGCGGGGGGGGGGGGGGGCGGATTTCCAAGGTGATTAGTTTGTGGTTGGATCTAACCAAGGAGGAGTTGACTACTGGTGCAGTGCAACAGTTGCCCATGTTAGTAATGACCAGGTGAAGGATGTCGCTACCTCTAGTGGGGGTAAGAATGAGCTGGTCCAGAGCATTGGAATTGAATTCCAGAAAACGCTGGGCAAGTGTATTGGTACATGAGTAGTTTTCCCAGTTAATGGAGTGGTAGTTGAAGTTACCCAGTATGAGAGTATTAGGTTGGACCCTAATATTCTCCAGGGTGCTTAGGAACGTGGAGTGAGTGTCTTGGGACATGGTTGGGGACCTATAACAGGCTACAACCTGAATCGCTGTCTTACCCAATGTTAGCTGCACCTGAAGTGTCACTAATGTGTTATGTCGGGCTACCAGTCTGAGGTGTCCACATCCTTTATGAATATGGATGCACCACCACCTTTGGTCCAAATTCTGGGGCTGAAAGGTGTGGAATGAGTTAGTCTGGTAGTGCAGGGGTGCTTTCTGATGCCTTGAACCAGGTCTCTGTTACAGTACAAATGTCAATGTTCTCCATTTTAAGGAGTGCTTTGATTGAGTGCATTTTGAGATTTAGACTTTTAACATTGAGCAGCATGACCCTCAGATTGCATTTGTTTGTAGCTGTTACGGTGGTAATTTGGTCTTTAGAATACCACCTAAAAAAGGCACTATGGAGTGGCAAGAGCCTTGGCCAATATCTGGAAGTCCAGGGGTGACAGATGCAGGCCATCTCTGTCTAAGCATTGAGGTCTGTCAATCATGTCATCCCAGGCAGACAGATACTGGATCCCCTTAGAATGACACCAGAAACTTAGCTGATATATATAGACACTTGATTGTAGTACTTCTTTGTGCACTATTACTTTACCAGCTAATTGTTTGGTTGGCTGCAACTTCATATTGTGTGTAATACTATCGTCATCAGCTTAAAAACGATAAGGACTAATCTCCTTTAACACATATCTTACTATCTTAATATTTAACTCTCAGACATCCAGTATCACCTATACTTATCTTTCCTGCTGTCCCACTATATCCTTCTACCTTACACTGTATATCTCTCAACCTACCCTCCCAACCATTTCTCCCCAAACTTACCCTAGCAGTCAGCAATCCACTGATTGTTCTCCTAGGGTTTAGTCCTTCACTGGCTCTACCCGCTCCGTTCACCCTATGGGCTTACTCCGCTCCCCTACCCTGCCCCCATTTCCCAACCACCCCAGCATCTCTACATTTATCCTCCCTAACCACACCCCCATCCACACAATCACTCACATGGTCCACCTACTTAACGTGATATAACCCACTTCAATTGTTTTTCACACAGACCACATTTATAACTTATCCTATACACTAACCTATAACTACTACCTCATTATGCTACCTACATCTAGCTCACCTCTCCCAAAGGTTCTTCACTTAATGTTACTCCTATCTTTCCTTTCTATACCTTACCTACTTACATTCTATGAATACCTTAACTGCCTAGGATTTCATTACTCTTAAGGCAAACCTCTACACCAATACTTGTAGTCCCCCATAACAATACATGTACACCCAGTGCAACAAACTACCTACCAGCTAAGTATCATAGAATGACTCACATCAAATTTTATAGTCCAAGAGCTAGGAAATTCCCCGACCTAATATGTAGATTCTTAAAACTTACAATGAGAGTACAAGTTCACCCCTTAATAGATGGTGACATCCATCCAAACCCTGGAGAATGAGAGTACAAGTTCACCCCTTAATAGATGGTGACATCCATCCAAACCCTGGACCAAACTCTACCACAACCTCAGAGCCCCACACCTCAATGCCTACTAACACACAATTGCTCACCAGACCCTCTAACTCACTCTTGATAGCTCATCTCAATATTCAGAACATAAATAATAAAGTTGCCCACCTACATGAACTCATGGATGTACATTCATTTGACATTCTATGTCTTACTGAAACATGGCTCAAAAATGATACACAAGATGAGATTATTCCACCCGGATATAACATCTTGAGACTAGACTGCACAGCTAAGAAGGGTGGGGGAGTAGCTATTCTATATAAATCTGGATTACAGGTGACCCCTATAGATATTAAACCTCCACTAACAAGTAAAGCTGAAATCCTTAGTACCAAATTGCAACTTAATAAACAAAAATCCAACTACATCCTCTGTGTTTATCTTCCCCCAGGTAACAACTTTAACATCCTAGAGGATATCCTTTGTTGGCTATCTAATACCTACCCACAAGAAACCATAGTGCTTGGCATCTTTAATATCAACTGGAGGAGCTGTATCTCTACATAACCACCTACTCATATTAACCTATATGGTTTTACTCAAACCATTACATCCCCTACAAGGACCAATAAACTTAATGGCATGGAAAGCACCTTAGATTGGATTCTCATAAACAGTCACCACCAAACATACACAGTAGGAACCCTCCCCGAAGATATAAGCGACCATTCACTGACCTTCATAATCAGATATAAGAGTGACATTCCAAACCCAATGACTTATAGGACAATAAGGACCAACAAGAATTTTAACCCTGACAGCTTTCAAAAAGAGCTTTTGGCATGTGATTGTTCACCCCTGAAAAACTTTTTCTAGAGGAAGCAGTAAAATGCTTTAATTCAAAATTCCTAGCTATTTTAGACTACCATGCTCCAACACGAACAATCAGAGCTAAGATTAAACCAGCTCCGTGGCTCTTAAAAGCTACCAAACAAAAAATCCTCCTTAGAAACAAACTGTGGGCTAACCGGTGGTCTACAAAAAAACCTACAGATCAATTAAAGTTTAGACAGCTAAGAAATGAAACAAAAAAGCCATATTATTAGACAAATTAAATTTTTACTTTGAGCTCCAACAAACCCACCAAAATAAACCACAAAATTTCTGGTCCGGTATCAATAAACTCTTACACCCAGGTCGTTCAGTCATACCCACCCCTTTAGGCTCTGATCACGACAATTCCAAGCAAATAGCCAATACCTTTAACACTTTTTTCACAGAGACCATTCAATCTCTTGCCAATCAGCTATCCCCTGCCACATTATCATCAGCCACCTCCATCACTAACGCACCCCCATCATTTCACTTTCAACCTGTTCCTACATCCCTTGTCTGTACCCTTATACAAAAACGTAAACCTACCATCCTCTCTGCAGACCTACTACTTGCAGAATACCTGCAAAAAGCTGCAAAAGCCATAGCCTATCCAATTTCCATCCTGATTAATAGAACTATTACTGAAGGAACTATACCATCAATCTGGAAAGTTTCACACATTATTCCCTTGCGTAAGGGTGGTAACTCCAATGAAATATCCAACCATAGACCTATAGCCATATTATCTCTACTGGCAAAGATCATGGAGAAATGCATTCATAAACAGCTGTTGAACCACCTAATAGAAAACAACCTTCTAGCCAACTGCCATCATGGTTTTAGGCCATTTCATAGTACCACCTCTGCTCTCTTATCTTTCTCTGACTGTATTAATAAGAATTGCAACAATGACACTCTATCCTCAGCCCTCTTCATTGATCTATCGAAAGCCTTCGATATGGTTAACCACCACTTTCTTATAAATATACTCAAAAACCTGTCTCTAAACACACTGGCTATTCAATGGTTCCAATCATACCTAGTCAACAGACAGCAGGCTGTCCTATGGGAGAACAACTTATCCTCCCACCTTCCAATTGCCCTTGATGTCCCTCAGGGATCCATATTAGGCCCTCTCCTATTTTCTATTTTTATAAATGACCTAGCTACTGTTATGCCTCAAGCTACTTGTATCCAATATGTGGATGATTCCATGTTAATATGCTCTGCCACCTCACCATCTGACCTACAGTCCCTAACACAAAATGTGTTTAACACAGTCGTGAAATGGCTTCTACATTGATCCCTCACCCTGAATCCCAAAAAAACAAAACTGCTATTATTTACTCCCACCTGTAGCCCCCCCCCCCCACTTAATTTTATGGTGACATCAAGTAATGGTACTATTATATCTCCTGATTCTACTACTAAGCATCTTGGGGTACTAATTGACAACAACCTCACCTTCGATTCCCATATTAACAGTACTATAACAACAGTCAACAAAAAATTAGGATCCCTATACAGGATTAAACCATTTTTGACCCCACTAGCCAGGGCCACCATTGCTCATACTCACTTAATCTCTACCCTTCTCTATGCCTCACCTATATATACGAAACTACGTAAAAATAACCTGAACAATAGCAATCTCCTACAATAACATTACCAGATTTGCAACTGGGTCTCCCTTCAGAACCCATCATTGCAATAATCTTAAGCAGCTAGGCTGGCTAGAACTGCCAAATCTAATACTACTTAACCAGTTAACAGTTGCCCACAATTTCCTGTACCAACCTACTAACCTACCAATACTTACTAACCTAATCACCCCATATAACAACCTCAAGACCCTACACTCATCAAATAAACTACTTGTACAAGTAGGTAAAGCTAACAACTTGGCTGGTGACTCCTTGTTTGCCAACACTGTGGGCAAAACCTGGAACTTCCTCCCAAAAGACCTAACCACCCTTACCTCAACAACAAAATTTAAAAGCAAATTGAAACCATTCCTTAAATCACAGTGGCTATGCCCTTGTTCTAACCCTGACTAACTTCCCCAATTTTCTCTGGGTACTAATCATCATAACTGTATAAACTAGTTACTTTTCTGCTAACTACTAAGAGAGTTTATAAGCTAGTTACTTTTTCTGTTAACTACAAAGAGAGTATTCACTTATACTTAAAATGTTATTACCTAAATATTTGAATGACTAACCATAGCTGATATGTACCATGATTCTGTTATGAACCATGTTACTGCTTACTGAAATGTAACAAAATGTAATGAATGTGATAATTATCTGTAAATTTAGCTGTATTTGTAAATGTCACATAGGATAAATAATGGTGTTTTTTTTTTTTTGTTTTTGGAGCTTTTCTCCTCAGGCCTCTACTGAAAATGGACATATATCCAGTTGGACTAACCCGGTCAACAAATGTAAAATAAAATAAAATAAATAAATAATAAATCAAATTAAATGGACGACGTTGTATTGCCCACATTCTTAAAGGCAAAATTACCTTAATTCCAATGTTTTAAATGTCGACTATTTGTATGTCGGTATAAGCACTTTCAGCCATACAGATATAGCACATTTCACTGTTGATTACATTATTTTCAGTGTTTTGATAGTAATCCTTATGTGGACTACCATGGACTGAGAAATTATGTTTCATCTTAGTAATAACAGCACTGAATGTTAGGTTAGGTAGAAAATCAATTTCAAATCAGTTTGAATAAGAGTCTACCAACACTAAGTAATGCTGATTGTTCCACTCAAATATGTCAGTGGCTACTGTTGACCAAGGTAGTTCAGGAATTTGGCTTAGCTGAAGTGGCTCTTTTTGCAAATACAAGTTTAGTACTATTGCATACTGAACAAGAAGAAAGCAGTTTATCAATATCCTTTGACAGAGAAGGCCAAAATACTTGTCCTCTTGTCTTTCTTTGGGTAGAATTGGAACCTGTGTGGGCATGATGCAAAATTTGACTGTATTCATGTTGTAAGGAAGTAGGAACAATAACTTTGTGATCTTTGAAAATGATACAATTTCCCATTAGCATCTCATTTCTGTATGGAAAATAAGATTTGTACTTTTAGTGGTACACAAGATTGCTTTGATGGCCATCTAACATTGTTGAAATGGTTGAGCTTCTGGAAAATTGGATCAGTCTTTGTATTATCTCTTAGCTCATCAAGTCTTGTGGTAAAAAAAGTACGCACTTCCATGACATCAAAGTCAAAATTCCCTGCATCAAGCCATTCTGTGGTATTTCTGGGTGATCCGGATAAGGTATCAGCCAGATAAAGAAGTTTGCCTTTTGTATAGACCATTTTGAAATTATACTTTTTGTAATATAAGCATCATTCTTTGTAGTCTTGCTGGAGTGGAATGCATAGGCTTCTTTAAAATAGTCACTAGTGGTTGAACACAATTGCCAAAAGTTCCTTCTCAATTTGGGCATACTGCATCTCAGTTTGGATAAAAGTTCTAGATGCATAAGCAAAAGGTCTGCCCTCTTGAAGAATAACTGCACCAAGACTGAACTTTGAAGCATCACAGGATAGAACTACTGCTTTGTTGACATCATAGTATCTCAATGTAGGTGGATTGGCAATTTGCTATTTGAGGTTATCAAATGCTCTCTGGTGTTGTTCTAACCATGACCAGGCAACATTTTTGCATGCCAGCTCTCTTAAAGGTGCTGATAACTCACTAAAGTCAAAGATAAATTTGCCCAAATAGTTAACCATACCAAGAAAATTCTGTAGGGATTGGACATTGTCTGGAGCTGGCATTTCAAGAATGGCTGCTTGTTTAGAAGGGTCTGGTCATAAGCTTGTACTGGTAAATAAATGACCTACCTAAGTAACTTCTGGAGACTGAATTTACATTTCAGAGGATTAAGTTTCAAGTTCTCTTCATACTCTCTGTCCAGAACTTTTCTGAGGTTTCTGTCATGTTCTGCTTCACTGTTACCTCCAACTAGTAAATCATCAACTATTATAGTACATGGATAGCTCGAAAAAATTTGCTCCATTGCATCCTGAAAGACTTCTCTGGCATAATTTATTCCAAAAAGCATCCTGAGAAATCTGTATCTATGAAATGGTGTGCTGGTTGTAGTCAGTAGTGAAGATTTTTATCAAGCATTACTTGCCAAAATTAACTCTTTGCACCTAGGACAGAAAACACAGTGGCATTTGGCATGAGGGTGGCAATCTCCTCAACTATATGCACAGGATGATGAGGTCTCTTTAATTCCTTGTTTAAGTCTCTTGGGTCAATGCATATTCTGATTTCATCTGAATTTTTCTTATGAGCAGCTATCATGGAAGACACTCACTCAGTTGGTTCTGTGGCTGGACAAATCACACCTTGTTGCACCGTTTTGTCTAACTGGACCTTGACTTTGTCCTGCATAGCTATTGGAACTCTCCTCACTGGTCTGACCACTGAACTGACCTCTGGGTCTACTTTCATGGAGTACACAACTGGAAGTTTGCCTAACTTGTCATCGAAAACATCAGCATACTCTGAGAAAAT
The DNA here is from genome assembly GCF_019279795.1 of Protopterus annectens. Taxonomy (NCBI): domain Eukaryota; kingdom Metazoa; phylum Chordata; order Ceratodontiformes; family Protopteridae; genus Protopterus; species Protopterus annectens. The sequence goes on along the minus strand of NC_056751.1, from coordinate 553,083,615 downwards.
AGCATCACTGAAGCTGGAACTGGGACACATACTTACATGAACTATTTCTTTGGTAAAAGAAAGCAGTTTCATTCTCAAAATATCTCTGAGACCTAATAATGACTGCACAGGTCTTCTGACTACATAAAATTACAAACTGTAACTGTTCCCAACTGAATAGCATGAAAGCACTACTGAGCCTTTGGTTTGAATCTCTTCACCTCCATAAGCAACAAGCTTTGCACAATTAACCGAATTAAGTTGCTCACCAGCTCTAACTCTAGCAAATGTTTTTGCTGACATCACATTACACTTTGAACCAGTGTCTACTTTGAGCTCCATGGGTTTACCGTTGATCAGGAAATATTTCAGTCTTTGCCAATAAACTGCATTAGCCTTTTCACAGACCACTGATACATCATCTACATAGAAAGTAGGGTTGGAGCTTTCTACATAATCAACTTGCTGTTTTGAGTTACCATTCTTAATAATGGAATGAGGCTTGCTTGATTTACAAAACTTTTGAAAGTGGTTTCATTTTTTACACTTGTGGCATTGCTGACCAAATGCTAAGCATTTCTCTCTTATACTCATGGTTAGCACCACAATTACAACAATTAACAGTAAGACTTGACCTGGGTTTTGCTGACACACCTTTACACTGCACTAAGCATGTCCATTTTGCTAAGCTAGTCTTGGAACTTGCTAGGAAGTTACGGGTCCTCCCTTGAATGCCTGCAGGGGCTGCACCTACCATGTGCATAGACCTGCTTCTGCTTGCCATGAGCTGCACGCTGTCTATGCCTGCTCTAGAGGATACTGAAACTAAGCTCTTGTCACTTGTAAGCATACTTGTGTGTCTTTCTGTGAGCTCATGGATTTGACATCTCTATGGCTTTGCTCAACATTAAATCACTGTCTTCAAGCTAAATCTTTCTCACTACAGCACTATTAACACCACACACAAACCTGTCCTTTATTAATTCATCATTCAAATTACCAAATCTGGATGTTTTAGCCTTATTTCTCAAGTCAGTGATATAAGCTGCAAAATTTCACCTTGCTTTTGGTCTCTTGTATAAAATAGGCACCTCTCTAATGTAACATTTGTCTGGGGGTTGCACATTTCTCTAAATTTACACTTCAAGCACTCAAGGTCTTCCCTTGATTTAGCCTGTACAACAATATGGTGGTTTTCCCCTTCTCCTGTATATACTGCTGACCCATACACAAATGAACACTCTCTTTCAATGGCATCTGACCCAGTTAAGTAAGCAAAATGAATGCCTTTGTACGTGCATCTTTGTCAGAAAAAGTTGCTTGTATGAAAATATTGTATTCCTTCTCAAATACTCTCCAATTCTCTGAAATATTATGATCAAACACAAATGGACTGAGTCTGCGAAATACCTCTGGCATATCAACACACAGTAGTGAAGGTGCTTGGAATTATGTACGAATATACACACATAAATATATGACAACACTTTATGCCATAACTTGTAATTATGCCCTATAGCACAACAGATTCTTTGAAATAACTGCATTTTGCCAAATAAGTCTCTGTAGTACAAGAACACTTTAAAATTACTGTACTCTGCAAAATTACTCCTTATCAGTGTAAGAAATACTTTGAAATGACTGTACTTTGCAAACAAACTGTACACAGCAGAAAAAGCTCAGAGTAAGAAACACTTCAAAATGAATGCTCTTTGCAAATAAACTGTACTCAGCACAAGAACATTTCATAATGGCTGATATTTGCAAAATAACTCTGTACAGTGTAAGAAACACTTCGAAATGACAGCACTCTGCGAATAAATGCATGCAGCACAAGAACGTTTTTAGAAATGGCTGTACTTTGACTGCATTTTACAAAATAACTGTACTTTGCACACACCAAACTCTTTGAAATAATTGTACAGTAATAAAGCACACAGTCTGCAAACACTTTGCACACTGAGATACTTCGAATGGCTTTGATCAATGCAACATACTAGTTTATACCCAAAACATGGTTGTTTACTAAAAACATGCAGTTGCCTTGCTTTTTAAGCTTATTTTGCCCTTGTATTGTACTTGTTATATCCATTTAACCTCTTTCCATGCTCATTATAGTTTTCTTGTGCTAGTTCTACTTTAAACCTGCTTGTTATGCAAAGTGGAGGTAATTCTGAGCCTCATATGAATACTTCTGATAGTTTTATCAGATATCATGGTTTTGAACATTTCATTTAATTAATAATGTATTTTGTGCCTTTTGTTTGATTAATAATATATTTTGTTCTATACAAATGTTCAGTTTCATTTTCTTTGCAAAATAAATAATTTGTGCCATTTTTGGTTACCTTAAGTTTGTTTCCAGCCCTTTTTGATTATTTGAGCACTGTTATCATCCAACCTGCTCAATATTCCTTCACCGTCAACTCTACACCTCATGGCTTAAAGAAGTTGCACTTTCAATCCCCATTCTGACACCATGTCGCTCGTCCTGTCAGATAAAACAAACAGTTGTAGGTTTGGTTCAAGCAGCTTTGTTACATACAAACACATCAGGAATGAGGCCTAGTAACTTAAACTTAAATAAACTTATAAACAAACTGACTACTACACTCACACATGTTAACACTCTGGCTTTTCTCTCAAAATGGCACTGCTGCCTGCACATGCTATTTATATGCACATGCCTACATCTGGAAATGCTTCTTAAAGTTACACTCATGCTCTGTTCTACAGTAGGCAAGGCAGGAGACAGAGTCAAAGCTCCTTTTATGCCTTTGCCTGTAATAGAGGAGCCATTTCAGAGGGTAGCTATGGATATTGAGGGGCCTCTGAGTAGCCCAAGTTCCACAGGGAAGAAGTATATCCTAGTGGTAGTAGATTATGCTACTAGATACCCTGAAGCAGTGGCCCTGTCCTCCATTGAGGCAGAAAAGGTGGCTTATAAATTCAGCTACAAATTTACCCCTCTCTCCCCCTCAACCTTACCTCAGGAAATGCCATCTAATAGAACTCCCCCTGCTACCATCTAATATAGCTCCCCCTGCTGTCACTAGGGAACAGGTCCTTAATACTCTCTCTAAGGCCAATAACACTGCATCAATGGGCCCAGACAATATCTCAGGATGCCTTCTAAATAGCATGAAACATGACCTATCAGGGCCTCTGGAATTACTATTTAACTATAGCCTCCAAATAGGCTTTGTGTCAAATGAATAGAGAACAGCAACAGTCATCCCTCTGCACAAAGGTGGGCCATCTACAGAACCCAGAAACTACAGAGCCATAAGTCTCACTAGTCTTACATGTAAAGCCTTGGAAAGAATTATCATGGAAATGATCAATAGTGATATAGTAAATCTCCAGACATTGGACCCAACCCAGTTTGGGTTCGTCAAGGGAAGATCATGCCTAGTCAACCTGGTCGACTTCTTTGAGGAGCTCACCAAAGCAATCGATGAGGGCAAAATAGCTCACACTGCCTACCTTGACCTGGCCAAGGCATTTGACACAATACCCCACTTGGGCATTGTTGACAAACTCAGAAGGTTAGATACAAACTCATATGTCACCTGGTGGATAGCCATCTGGCTCACAGACAGGACTGAGGAAGTTAGGAATGGGGAGTCCACCTCTGCAAAGAGGCCAGTCACAAGTGGAGTCCCTCAGGGATCAGTCCTTTGACTGCTCCTTTTTGGCATTTACTTCTCTGAAGTCAAGGCCAATGTCAGTGGTCTCTGGCTGACTAAATTTGTAGATGATTGCAAATTAGGGGCTGACACAGATAAACAACTGGTGTCAGAGCCATGGACTAAAACTAAATGCCAAGAAATGAATTCAGAAATGACTTCAGGAAGTCATCCAGCCCTGGTAACTATCATATTGGCAACACACTCCTTAGAGATGACCCAGTAGTCAGGGACTTGGGGACACACTTAGATAGTAATCTAGCCTTTGACCATCAAGTGTCTACAGTAGTGAGGAAATGCTTATGTGTTGCACAACTTATAAACGAAGGTATGGCATTTAAGTCCAAGGAAGTCATTGTTCCACTGTATTTGGCATTCATCAGACGGATCATTAAGTACAATGCCCCCTTTGGTATGTATCTAACCAGGCATATCCAACAATTGGAATGTCTACAGAGGTTTCTCACTTAAAGAATACAGGGCTTAAGTAAAATGTCCTATGCAGACCACCTCAAGGCTCTGCCCCTGTATTCTGTCTCTTATAGGCTTTTGAGGGGAGATATATGCCTGACATACAGAGTATTGTCAGACCCCACTCTGATGGACCTCCTGCATATCTGCAAAACAAGCAGAACCAGAATAACCCATTCTAAAGACTTAAACCTTCCTGTGATAAAAATAGGACCTGCTGAAGAGACAGGTATATAAACCAGAGATTACCCCACCTCCGGAACAGGCTCCCCATCCATGTGAAGCAGAGTTCCTCCCTAAACCAATTCAAGTGCAACCTGGACAATTGGATGGGGGACAGGAAATTCATCCCTGGTTTGGCACTTATGTCTTTAATGGACACAGGCAACCTGTAAATGGTTCATCTTCCAGGCCATAGCTTGTAACTATTTCATCTCCCAAGGCCTTGCTTACACCTATTAAGGATATCAGAACTTGTTAGAGATTTGGGATGCTAGGCTTAAAAAGCCCTTTGTGGTCGTTACCCTAGTAAATACATAAGAACCTATGTTAGAGATTTTCAGCAGAGTAGGTTTCCCAAAAGAAACACTGACTGACTGACAGAGGTGCCAATTTCTTGTCAGATTTGCTGGATTGTCTGTGGAAGCACTGAGGTGAAGCACCTGAAGACCACCCCCAGACTAATGGTATGGTGGAGAGGTTAAACTCGACACTAAAGACCATGCTATGGGCATTTGCAGACCAGTTTAAGAGAAAGTGGGACAAATATTTGCACAATCTGTTCTTTGCTTACAGAGAGGTACCCCAGGAATCCACAGGTTTCTCATCTTTTGAGTTGCCATATGGGCAGAGGGTGAGGGGTCCTCTAGATTTGATTTGCTATGAGTGGGACGGTGAGTGTGAATCCCACTAGGAGTCTGTTGTACCATATGTCCTAAACCTCAGGACAAGACTCAGAGAACTCATGGGCTTGCCCAGGAGAACCTGGTAGGAGCCCAACAGCAGAAAAAGGTCTGGTATGACAGGGATGCTCGAACCTGAGAGTATGCTGTGGGGCAGCGGGTTATGGTTCTCATTCCTGTCAGGCAGAATAAGCTGCAGGCAGCTTGGGAGAGACAATTCAAAGTGGTAAGGAAGGTCATTGATGTTAACTACATGGTAGAACTGCTAGGCAGGAGGCAAGGGCACAAAGTGTACCATGTTAACATGATGAAGCTTTACCACGATAGAGAGGCCCTTGTGCTGTGTATTTGCAGTTGATGACAGGAGGAGTCTGAGGGGGATATGGTGACTGATCTCGCCAGTGAGGCTCAGATTGACACCTCAGCAGAAAGGGTAGCAGTGTTCCAGCAGCTATCCCCTACCCAGGGTCGAGAAATCTAGGCAGGGTTACAGGACTTTGGGGGCATGCTCACTGGGAAACCAGGGTGTACCCACCTGGTGCAGCACCATGTGGGTACAGGACCCCAAAGGCCTATTAAGCAGGCCCCTTATAGGGTGCCTGAGAAGTCAAACAGACTCTGAGGGAGGAGAAACAGGAAATGTTGGAACTGGGGGTAATCTAGGAGTCCAGCAGTCCCTGGGCCTCCCCAGTGGTGCTGGTACCAAAGAAGGATGGTAGCACCAGGTTCTGTGTGGACTATAGGAAACTAAATAGTCACACAGAGTTAGATGCTTACCCCATGCCTAGGATAGATGAAGCCCTGGAGCAGCTGGGTGGGACTAAGTATCTTACCACTCCTGATCTTACCAATGGCTACTGGCAGGTCCCCTTGACTATCAGCACTAGAGAGAGATCAGCCTTTTTGACTCGTTTCAGCTTGTATGAGTTCAGGAGGATGCTCGTTGGGATGAAAAATGCCCCAGCAACTTTTCAGAGGCTGATAGATTGTATCCTAGCAGGAGCAGGGGATTTTGCCCTTGCATTGCCATCTACAGCCATTCCTGGCAAAAGCACCTTCAGCATGTCAGGGAGGTGCTAGGCAGACTACGAAGGGCAGGGTTAACCATTAAGCCCAGTAAGCATCAGGTGGGTATTGCAGAGGTCTTTTATCTGGGACATAGAGTGGGGAGTGGTAAGATCAGGCCAGAACCTACCAAAATGGAAGCCATTCAGGCATGGCCTAACCCTGTTAACAAAAATCAGATTCTTAGGGACAGCGGAGAACTATAGAAAGTGTGTCCCCAATTATAGTACTATAGCTGCTCTCCTCACAGACCTGACAAGGAAAAACAGGCCAGATAAGGTAATGTGGACCCCAGCATGTGAGCAGGCATTCCAGAAGTTAGCCCATCTAGATTACAGCAAAGAATTTGTTGGGTAGGTATATGCTTCAAACCATGGGGTGGGGGCTCTACTCAGCCAAGTTTCCTCAAAGGGAGAAGAGCACCCAGTGGTATATCTCAGCCATAGGTTCCAACCCAGGGTGGAATGTTATGCAGTTATAGAAAAGGAATGCCTAGCCATAGTATGGGCACTGCAGAAACTTCAGCCTTATCTATATGGAAGGAAATTCACTGTAGTTACAGACCACAATCCCTTAACATGGCTACATAGCGCCAGCCAGAAAATGCCAAGCTACTAAGGTGGAGCCTAGTTTTGCAAGCAGATGATATGACAGTGCAGCACCATAATGGGGTTAGCAATACCAATGCAGATGGGCTCTCAAGACAGGGTATGGGATAATGTATTCCCAGATAGGCTCATCCTTCTCAAGCAATGTTTCTCAAGGGGCACTTGAAAAACTAGGTTAACTCTTCAAAGGGGAGGGGGGGGAGTGTGATGAAAGGAGGTAGCACAACTAGCTGGAATTTTATAAATAATTGTATGTCATTTGTGAATATCAAATGATTCATACAAGATGCTGGTGTTACAAATGTATTAGAACTGTATGTCATGTGTATATCAAACTGATTTGTACAGACGTGTGTGTTGAAAAGGTATCTGCAAAGTTCTTGTGTTTGAAATGTAGTCACAGTATGCCTTACTGGAGAGAATAGAAATGTACATGCACTATATGTTTTAACAGAGGAAACTGGAGTGTTAACCTCAGTCTAGCAAACTTTAGAAAAATATCTGAAATTAAATCACTTTATAGGCTAGGTCATAAAGATGCTATCTCACAGGTTTCAGTGCAGCCAGAGACACAAAGTCTATACTAGGAAGCTTTCTATATTGTCTTTGGGGTGAACTAATCACTACTCTGGAAGCATAAAAGTATGCAGTGGTTTTATGACTTCCAGCACCTGCCAAAAATCTGAGCAAAAGCCCTTATGTGTGTATTTTTACAGGTAGATACTAAGTCCTAAATCCAAAAGCAGCCAGCACCACACTGAGAATCCAAGGACTTTATTAAGTCTTAATACAGACTGATTTCAGCCAAAAAAGCCTTTATTAATGTAATACAACAACCAATAAAGCTCCCTTTTATATAATATAGTCACCCATGCAACCAACAGAAAATCCCCAATGGTTAACTAGCCTTGTTGATACAATCTCCTATAAAATAAAAATGAACATACATAAATACTAGTTGAAACAATAATTCAAGAAAATAACAGCACATAAATTAAATATTATACATACCATACTAAACCATAATTATAAATTTTTAAAAGATGTTCATTAAATCCACGTGAGAATAACCCACCCAGTCTGATAATCCATGCTTTTTCCTTTTTATTTAAAAATTCATGCCATTTGGTTTTATAAACTTTTGGCCGCCAACCTTGTCAATAATGGTAAAATAAAAGTTGGCGATATTGTGAACAAGAGTATGCTTATATAGTGCATTGGTAATAACCTTATTCCTTATATTACTCAGATGTTCAGAAATAGGTAGTTTTAGGGATCTAGACATTTGACCAATATAAAATGCAGAACAATGTCACACAGCCAAATAAACTACCCAATTACTACTGCAATTGGCAAACGTCTGAATCTCAAAAATACGTTTAGTGTTCTTAGTTGTAAACTCCTTTGTTTTGAGCACATATCTACAAAAACTACAGTGTTCACAAGGAAAACATCCAAATAATTTAGTGCCATCCAATGTCCGTTGAATTTTCATACTAGAAAATGGGTGTTTTTTTATAAAAACTAAGCTGTCCACCTAAAGTGACCCCCTACGAAAAGAAAAGGCACACCTGTTATCCAATATTTCACCCAAATATTCATCTGATAACAAAATATCCCAATGTCATTGTATTAAATTGGTTAACTGCTTGGTATTCCTACCAAATGTTGTCGTGAATCTAATTTTAGATCCCCTATTGGACTTTTGGCTCTGATAAGTAAGCAATTCATCTCAGGGCATCTTACCAACTGTATCACTGGTTTGCATTAAATGTCTGACAAAATAACCCTGTTCTGTAAATCTTTTGGTAAAATCATCATTAAATTGTGCAAAATCCACTTCCCAAGAGCAAATGTGTCTAATCCTCATGTATTGGAATTTAGGAATGTTCTTAATAATATGTCCTGGATGACAGCTAGATGCATGTAATAGGGAGCTGGAATGGAATGGCTTCCTATAGACTGTGCCATTAAGGGTACCATCTTCCTGTTTGTTAATCATCACATCCAAAAAAGGAATGCACTTCCTATCAAAATTAACCATGAAATGAATACCCCATTTATTTTCGTTCAGATACTGCATAAACTCCTCCAAATATACAACATCAGATTTCCAAACCATCCAGCAGTCATCCAGGAACCTTCTCCAAATGTTGATTTCCTCAATGAAAATATTATGACTCTTGTCATAAATCAAAAACTGTTGAACATAACCCGTGAAAAGATCTGCATAAATGAGGGCAAAAGCAGCTCCCATAGCAGTATCCCTCATCTGTAAGTAACACCTACCATTGAAGAAAAAGACATTTTTTTTGTTAGTACATGCTCAGTTAAAGAGAGAAGGAAGGGATTAAATCCAGGACTATATAACCCCAGTTCAGTAAGCCAGAAGTCCAATGCCATTAGTCCTGCCCAGTGAGGAATACTAGTATAAAGTGATGTGACATCTAAAGTACAAAGCAACCAACCATCTTCCAATAGTAAATCAGCAATAATGTTTAGAAACTCTGCAGTATCCTTGATTCTAGCCCTAACAGCTTGCAATAAAGGTTTCAAATACCTAGTTAGATACACAGAAATGGGTTCCATTAGAGAAGCCCTGCCTGAAACAATTGGTCACCCCAGTGGGTTATGTAGATTCTTATGTACTTTAGGCAACAAATAAAGAAATTGTGAACCCGGTTCCTTAACCTTAAGATGGAAACATGTTTTCTCATCAATAATATCCTCATTCAAAGCCATGTCAAGAAATTCACCAATTTGTGCTTTAAAGCGTGGGGTTGGATCAATGGGCATAATCATATAAAATCTCCCATCACTAAGTTGTCTTTTGGCTTCCGCTTTATACATAGCCCAGTCCATGACCAATATAGACCCCCCCCCTTTATCAGCCTGTATGATGACCAAATCCTTCCTGTTTTTTAGTTTCCTTAGTGCCTCCCTTTCCTGCTAATTTAAATTATTGGAAAGCACACCCTCAGTATAACCCAAATCGAAATGCAGCTCTTTTAATATAAGGGTGCTAAGTCCTGCCAGCTTCCAGCAATGGGGGATTTACATGGGAACTAGAAGTCAGATGATCAGAAATGATGTCATTCTGCAAGCTATCCCAGCAGTAATATTTCAGGTATTATTTTAAGAAGTCTCTTAGTGAGACAGATCATTCTGTATTCTGTCTTGGGCCTGACAACAGGAAGGACCATTTACTACATCATCTGCCTTGCTCTATTAAGTAGGGAATAGTAACTCTCATAGATTCAGGTAGGAATATAATGAAGCTTAGTTTAGATATTTCTTTTCTTTATTTTTCTGAGCCTGTCCTTCAATGCTATTTTAAATATTTCCTGTTATTTGAATTCTGAAGTCATGTAAATATATATTTAGTATTTTTGTGTTCTTTATTATTTATTATTAAATATATTTAAACCTTTCATTGTGGCTGATCTTTGTAGAGATATTTAAGTTTTGAGACTACTTGCATTTTTATTTGGTAACACTGTCTGGGCCACTCCTAATAGCCTTGCTCTTGGTCAAACTACTATTTGTATTAGTATTAATATTACACAGTAAAATTGGACACCCTTTGTTAAGGGCCTTAAAGTAGCTGGTGAGGGGTTCTGGTGGCAGTGGTAACTACATTATAGTCTGGGCAGAAGGGGGCATTGCTAGTAAACCTGTGCCAAACTTTCCCAGGTGTGTATGTGTAAAATAAATCTCCAAGAGAGTGTGTGTCAGCTACTTGGGCAGGGACATGAAGCACTGGTTAGACAGAGAGAGTGTTGGAGGACTTGGCTTGGAACCCTGACTAAGGACTCAACTCTATAGCTTTGCCAGTGGGGAGTCTTACTAGGGATCTGGAGAAAGAGGGAGAAATCAGCCCCGGACTGACTGTGTACTCTGTGTGCTCTTAAGGGAAATTGCATGTGATGCAGGGAGCTGCATCTGGAAATACTGTGTATGTACTTGTTATCCTCCCAGTGAACATTCCCCACAGGTGCCAGTGGTGAGGATTGAGGCTCCTTGATTACTGGTCCAGTGGTGGGTCATCACAATGAGTTTTCAGGGTTAAGCCAGGCTTCTGATCCTGACCATTTGTTGTTAGTGCTGCCAATGCTGCTTCTTCTCTTTCAGCTGTTCCTGTTAGGGGTCACCACAGCAGATCATCTGTTTCCATTTCTTCTTGTCGTCTGCATATTGCTGTATCACACCAACCACCTGCATGTCCTCTCATACCACATCCATAAACCTTCTCGTAGGCCTTCCTCTTACCTGGCAGCTCCATCCTTAGCATCCTTTTTCCAATATATCCATCATCTCTCCTCAGCACATGTCCAAACCAACGCAAACTCACCTCTCTGACTTTGTCTCCAAACCATCCAACCTGAGCTGACCCTCTAATATACTGATTCCTAATCCTGTCCATCCTTGTCACACCCAGTGCAAATCCTAACATATTTAATTCTGCCACTTCCAGCTCTGACTCCTGCCTTTTTGTCAATGCCACTATTTCCAACCCATACAACATAGCTGGTCTCACTACCCTCTTGTAGGCCTTACCTTTCACTCTTACTGGTACCCGTCTGTCACAAATCACTCCTGACACTCTTCTCCACTCATTCCACCCTGCCTGTATGCTCTTTTTCACACTCTCTTCCACACTCACCATTACTCTGAACTGTTGATCCCAAGTACGTAAACTCATCCACCTTCATCAACTCTACTCCATGCATCCTTACCATTCCTCTATCCTCCCTCTCATTCACACACATATATTCTGTCTTAGTCCTGTTGACCTTCATTCCTCTCCTCTCTAGAGCATATCTCCACCTCTCCAGGGCCACCTCAACCTGGTGCCTACTCTCACTACAGATCACAATGTCATCTGCAAACATCATAGTCCATGGGGCCTCCTGTCTGATCTCATCTTGTCAACCTGTCCATCACCATTGCAAATAAGAAAGGACTCAGACCTGATCCTTGATGTAATCCCACCTCCACCTTGAATGCATCTGTCACTCCCACTGCAGACCTCACCACTGTCACACTACCCTCGTACATATCCTGTACCACTCTTACATACTTCTCTGCCACTCCCAACTTCCTCATACAATACCACAACTCCTCTCTAGGCACCCTATCATCTATCATATGCTTTCTCCAAGTTCACAAAGACACAATGCAACTCCTTCTGACCTTCTCTATATTTCTCCATCAACACTCTCAGAGCAAACATCACATCTGTAGTGCTCTTTCCCAGCATGAAACCATACTGCTGATCACTAATCATCACCTCTCTTCTTAACCTAGCTTCCACTACTCTTTCCTGTAATTTCAAGCTGTGACTGATCAGTTTTATCCCTCTGTAGTTACCACAGCTCTGCACATCACCCTCATTCTTAAAAGTAGGTACCAAAACACTTTTTCTCCACCCCTCAGGCATACTCTGACTTTCCAAGATTTCATTAAACAATCTGGTTAAAAACTCCACTGCAATTTCTCCTAAGCACATCCATGCTTTCACTGGTATGTCATCTGGACTAACGACCTTTCCATTCTTCATCATCTTCATACCTGTCCTTACTTCCTCCTTGATAATCTGTTTCACTTCCTGATTCACTATCCCCACATCATCCAACCTTCTCTCTCTCTCATTCTCTTCATTCATCAGACCCTCAAAGTACTCTTTCCAACTGCTCAACACACTCTCCTCACTTGTGAGTATGTTTTCCTCACTATCCTTTATTACCCTTACCTGCTGCACATCTTTCCCAGCTCAGTCCCTCTGTCTAGCTAATCGGCACAGGTCCTTTAATCCCTCTTTAGTGTCCAACCTTTCATACAACTCTCAATATGTCTTATCCTTAGCCTTTGCCACCTCTCTCTTTGCCATGCTCCTCATCTCCTTATACTCCTGTCTACTTTCTTCATCTCTCTGACAATCCCACTTCTTCTTCACCAGCCTCTTCCTCTGTATACTCTCCTGTACTTTCTCATTCCACCACCAGGTCTCCTTGTCCTCCTTCCTCTGTCCAGATGTCACACCAAGCACCTTTACCATCTCTGTTGTAGTTACCCAGCAATTCGGTAACTCTTCACTGCCCCCCCCCCCAGTGCCTGTTTTAACTCTTCCTTGAACTCCACCTCACAATCACTCTTTTTCAACTTCCACCATTTGATCCTTGGCACTGATCTCGCCCTTGTCCTCCTCTTCTTTATCACCAACGTCATCAACAGACCACCATTCTATGCTGCCTACCTACATTAATAAGAAGTAAGAAACTCTAATATTTATTTCATTTTTATTTATTTTATTTATTTAACATTTGTTTACTGGGAAAGTCCGACATGGAATGAGGCCAATTTTCAGTGGAGGCCCAGGGAGAAATGCTCCAGACACATGTCTTTGTGATGTGGGAGGAAACCAGAGCACCTGGAGGAAACCCACACAAACACAGGGAGGAGATACTGACTCTGCACAGAAGGCACTCCAGCAGAGAATCGTAGCAGAGAACCTCTTGCAGTGAGGCAACAATGCTACCGCTGCCCCTGTACCACTGTGCCATTCTAATATCTAGCATCATTGACTAATGTCAGTCCTCACTGATTTGCAAAAAATCAAATATTTCAGGAGAGATGGCAAAAATCTGAGGCAAAATCAGGGATATGTTGTCATGTATGTATTCAACAAAATAAACAAGTAATTGTGGTTTTCATCCACAGGAAGCCTGTAGCCTTCTTATTCAGTGGCAGCAACCTTTAGTGTTGTATCTGGTTGCCTGCCAGAATACAAAATAATTATCTCAAGCTACTATGACCCTCTGTATCTGTCTACAACTCTCTGTTATACTATTTGCTATTCATAGAGTTTCTGCGTATTGCCTTTCCATGAGTCATTGGGAAGGCAATGAACTGAAAGCTGCACCAGTGTGCATAGGATCACCAGGAGAGGGCATCTGTCTATTTATTTGTATATTTTTAAGTAAAAAAGTTGTTTACTTACAAATTAATTCATTAATAGAAAACCAGACCCTGCAGTGAATATTGTTAGTGGTTCATACAATGCAGCACAAATGGTAGGTACTGTGAGTGTACAGAAGACATACTTGTGGTGTCTGTCATCACTTTTTTAAACACGTTTAGTTAATGATTATGTTTAGTGCATAAGCTAACTTTTTTAATTAAATGATTTTATTGGATGCAATACTATGAAAAAAAAAATCAACAAAATTGTCCAACTGAAATTGGAATCTACTTATTAAAAAATGTCCACGTTTATGTCACTGTCTCCAGAAACCCCTTATTTGCAATGTTATCAAAGGCCTGAATTGGTTAAACTTTGATAATTAAATAAAATATACTCACCAACTCTTTACAGACAATCGTCTGTTTTATAACCATTGCTCTTATCTCAGGTAATTTTTTCAGTGATATACAACCAGCAAAATCTGAGGTTGACTGTCAAACAACTCTTACAAATAAACCAAAATAACACTATAAAACTGAGTCAGAGCCCTACACTGCAACATCTCTAATGATGGAACTCCTTTCAAATGTATATTTGTCTTATTGACAGCAATGCTGCCTTTAAAATGTTAAAGCCCCTATAAACATTCAATTTCTCTGTACAAAATGTTATCACTGACCTATACTTCACATATTCCTTAGCAGTAGTAATTACCACTTTCTAACTACTTCATAGGCCTTCTAACACTCCCTAGCTACCTCATCCTATAAACAATTCATACTACACTATATTTTCCTATCAATCCCCTCCTTACACTAACTCCTTAAATTCTCTTACACCTATACTGTGTGCCCCTTGACCTTTATGTCATCCCTGTGTCCAAACTCTGTACCAGTTTATTTCCCTTTCACCTTTTCACACTCCCTGCCCCAACTTATTCTTACTCATCTACCTCCTCTTACTTCCCAGTCTCACTCTGCAGGTGGTATTACTTTCCTTCCCTACTCCCCACTGCTAACAGCTACCCCTCTCCTCTATCCTCATGACTCATGCCCACCTCTTGTTTAGTGCATTTAAATTATTACTGTACATTCCAACATATATATCTGAATCGCTGGGATGTTCATCTGTCTGCCAGCACCCCAGTGTATATGTGCACATTATTTAGTGTATAAATCAATAAATACGTTCAGCTCCCTCATCGGTACTATAACTGTTTCACTGACACACAGCACTGCTTTCAATAATGTTTAGAAATAACGTTTGTTACTCCCTATTAACTATCCTTATGTATACTAGCTTTATAAAGGCTGTGTGGTCCACTCTGAAAAAGAATGTCCAGTAGGGCCAACATGGCCAGCAAAATGCAAATGAAGTAAAATAAAAATGATAATGGGCTGATTGTGGACAGTAAATAGCAATGACGCAAGGACGCAAGGACAGAATCTTGTGAAATGTAGGGCAGTATGGGGTAGAGAAAGGATTGCAAGTGACAAAGAGAACAGTTTTGAAGATTCCACTAAACATGTAATCAAATAAGCCGTTCAGTGAGGTACGATTAAGGTCATATAGCTGTAGCAAATTATCTGCAAAGTCAAATGCCTTCAAGGTCTATCAAAATGGTCTGAGTGAGGTACCCTATGTTCACTGTCTAACAGAATACATCAGTAAGAAATAGTGAAGGTGTTTTGATACCACATCCCTTTAAAATCCCATGTTGATTGTTAGACAGAGGTCCATGGCACTCAATATCGTCTGCAGTTTTCTCTAAGATTTTGGTAAGAGGGGAAAACAGTGTATTTGGCTAAAAGGACTCAAGGTTTGAGAATGCACCATGCTTAAATAAGTATAGTCCAATAATTCTAGAAGAATCGGTGAAGTATTTTAGTGGGAGGGGAATGAACGTACCACAGGTCTTTAAAGACATAGGTTGAAGGCCATCTGAGCTAGCCTTTCTGTAAGAAAGAGGTTTCATGGATCATTTATTAATTTTAGTAAGGTGAACCAATTCAAACTGAAGGTCATGGACAAAGCCAACTAAGGACTGATCAGAGTTGTTTGAATTATGAGTACAAGCAATGGTGGTAGGGGCAGTAAAGTAAGCTGAAGTGTTCAATGAATGTATCATCCATCAGATTTTGTGCCAGATCAGGTGACCACTCTCCATTAGTGAGCTTTGTTAATGTGGTACTGATCATCCAGATAGGCCAGCAATCTCCCTCTCTCTATTTAACTGTATTTATTTTTCTCCTTTTACATTTTTCTAATGCCTTTACTGAATTATCGCTGAAGATGTAGGCAAACATACATTTACATAAAAGAAAACAAACCATAGAATCAGAGGATCATAGAAGGTAACTAGGCTAATGGCCATAAGGCCCTAGCAAGCCTAGCCAAGTACAACCCCTGTTCCAAGAATATCAAGGTATTAAGTGGAACTAAGTCAACAACTACTTCCCCTGTCCAAGAAGGATACAGGTGAAACTCCCAGGGTGAATTTGTGGTTTCCCATCCAATCATCCAAATTATGCTTAAATAGGGTCAGTGAGGGGCTCTGCTTCACCTGAATTGGAAGTTTGTTCCAGAGGAGAGGTAACTGCTTCACCTGAATTGAAAGTTTGTCCCAGAGGATAAGTAACCTCTGTGAGACAAATCTGTCTCTCCAGCAAGTCTTGTTGATGTCACATACTAGGTTGAGCTGCCTAGAGCGAGTGCCTCTTACAGCATTCAATTTAAGAATGTGCAGCATTTACATTAAAGCAGGATCTGAGATTGCTTTATATGCAAGGCAGAGGCACCTCTGCATAGTCTGTAAGATGCAGAGTACAGTGACAGTGATTTCAGTATGCTGAAGACCCTGAATTTTCTTTGTAAGAAACCTTTGAGGTCTTTCCAGTTGCTGAAGGTGCCTGGTAAGGTAGATACCAAAGGTAGCATTGTACTCTATTATTGACCTGATGAGTGAGGAGTACAGGGAAGTTACCACCTCTTTTGTTCTGTATGCAGTGTCCTTACATATGAGGTGGGCAATATAGAAAGCCTTCCTTACCACTGTGGGGACATTGTAGTCAAAGGAAAGGTTGCTGTCAACCTGTGTGTCCCAAATCTCTCACCACTTATTGCATGCTTAGGGTGTTGTTATTAATGTAGTAATCTGCAGGGACGTCGCCCTTGCCAAAGGGGATGATAATGCATTTTTTTTGCATTGAGTTTTAGCCCATAACTTGGGCACCAGTCATTTGTCTATGTAAGTCCCTCTTGTAGGATGTTGACATTGTTTGGGGACTGGATTTCTGCACCCTGTTTTGTAATCATCAACAAACTTTGTCAGCCATAGGCCTTTTGTTTTAGCCAGTATATTTGAGAAGTAGATTCCAAACAACAGGGGCCCCAGCACAGATCCCTGTGGAACACCACTGATTATAGGTCTGCTGGTGAAGGCAGAGTCACCTATTTTGACTGTGTGTGTTCTACTGGTGAGCCATTTTGCAACTCACCTGACAATATACGGGTTGATCTCCAGCTGGGTGAGTTTATCAATGATGCCTGAGTGAGGAATAGTATCAAAGGCCTTGGTCAGGTCCAGGTAGGTCGTATGCATGGATTTGCCTTCGTCCAGGGCTTTGGTGACTGTCTCAAAGAAGTTCACCAAGTTCAAGAGGCAGGATCTCCCTTTAACAAAGCCAAACTGGGTCCGGTTGAACATTTGGTGGTCTTCTATATCCTGTTGATAAGGTCCATGATTACTCTTTCCATAGCCTTGCATATAAGGCTT
The DNA here is from genome assembly GCF_019279795.1 of Protopterus annectens. Lineage (NCBI taxonomy): Eukaryota > Metazoa > Chordata > Ceratodontiformes > Protopteridae > Protopterus > Protopterus annectens. Next base: position 553,066,162 of record NC_056751.1, on the reverse strand, counting down.
TAGGCTGGTCAGGCTTATGGGTCTATAGTTCCTAGGGTTTGTGGAGATGCCTTATTTTTGTAACTGGATGATGGTTGCTGTTTTCCATTCAGCATGTACAAAGCCAGTGCTTAGACTGTGGTTAAAAAAGAGTACCCATCAATGCAGCTAGTTCCTGTTTTAATCCATTTAGAATGCAGTCCGGGATATTATCAGGTCCCACAGAGGCTGCGTTTTTGGCTTTGGAGAGAGTGTTTATGATGTGCTCCTTTGGAGATACTAAATGAAAGGCAGGTGATAGGGATGTTTTGGGGGATATGTGGCGGGGACAGGGGGGAGAAGTTTTCACTGAACCTGTCAGCTAGTAGGTTGGCTATTTTTGTGGGTTCAGTATATGTGGTGCCATTAACAACCAGTTTTGTGTAGATCTGGGTTTTTCCTTTTAGGTTTCTGACATAGCTAAAGAAGGCCTTATGGTTATCCTCAGTGAAGGAGGCTAATTTGGATTCATAGCTAGCTTTAGAATGCCTTATGAGGTGTCTTATTTGCTTGTTTCAGCCAAGGAGGGATTGCTTCCAATTCAGAGACCATTCCTTCCTGCTCTTGAACAGAAATTTCTTTCTCTTATTGTATAACCTGTTAATGATGGATGTCCACCAGGCAGGCTTGTTCTTTCCTGAGGATCTTGTTTTGATACTGATACAGTTGAGTCAATACATTTGTATAGATGCTTATACAAGGCATTGGTGTAAATCCCATTATAGGTATCCATGCCATCAGTGAGGGCAGGGGCTATGAAGCTATTAATGCCATCATGTATTAGGTTGTAATTGGCTTTGGAGAAGATTTTTAGTCTAGTTGCTGCTAATTGTAGATTCAGATGTTATTGTTACTTCTAATGAGACTGATTTATGATCAGACCTCACTAGGGAGGGCCACACAGATGGGGTGGTGCAACGATTACCCATGTTAGCGAGCACCAGGTCCAGAATGTTTAGGCCCCTTGTGGGGGTGTCAACCAACTGGTCCAAGGCACTGGAGTTGATGAAGTCCAAGAACCTTTGGGCAAGTGTGTTAGTACATGTATGATTTACTCAATCTATAGATGAGAAATTAAAATCACCTAAAACCAGGATGTTTGGTTGTATCTTGGGCAATTCAAGTAGATCCAAGTATGCAGTGTGGGTATCTTGGTTCATGGAGGGGGGCCTATAACTGGCAATAACTTGGAGGGGTCTTATCTACAGTCATTTGGACCTGGATTAGTTCAAGGGAATCTTTTTGTTTAACTAATCTAGAGGCGCATTTATCTTTGAATATTGATAATGCACCTCCTTTAGTTCTCACACTTTTAGTTTGTGGTTTGAATGTGTGGAAGACATTATAACCCAGTATGGCTGGGGTGCTTTCCATGGTCTTAAACCAAGTCTCAGTGACTGCACAGATATCACATCTTCTAAGGTGAGCGCTGCTTCTAGTGAGGTTTAGACTCCTAGCGTTTAGCAGCATACCCTTGAGGTTGCTTTTTGAAGATATTTTTATGTTGGGAATTTTGTTGTTGTGACATTGCCTAAAAAAGGCACTATGGGGGAGGCAAGAGACTTAGCCAGTAACCAAAATTCCAGAGGTGACAGATGAAGACCATCTCTGGCAAAGCAGTGTGGTCTATCTAACATGTCATCCCAGGCTGACAGGTACTGGATCCCCTTAGAATGACACCAGAAACTAAAGCCAATGGTTGAAGTCATGTTAGCATGATCACAGTTATAGCCATTATATATCACATATGTGCTTTTATACAATTATCATCAATCCAGGATTACATAAATTACTCAAGTCCTGTCTTCCCTTAAACCTCACTCCTCCTCCAAAACATTATTCTGCATGTATTGTTCCCACAATTTCCATTCTTTGTAGGTAGCTCCTACCCTTTCTTAAAGATCCCACTTCCAGTTCTTTTATCTATTTACAATATACACTACTTCAAGTACAGTTGATTTGGACTTTGATTTCCATTTCCTAATAATTGCTTTTTTGGCAGTCACCAGAATTAAACTCAGCGAGGCCTTACTATGTCCAAGTATTTCAGATCCGCTATCCCAGCTCAAAAAATAATTTCCTTAGTTACTCCCATTTGCTCACCTAACATTTCTGACAGAGTACTCTGTTGGGAATTTTTAAAGTCTGTCAACTCATTACACTTCCAAAACATATATTCCCAGTTACTTTTTCTTCCCTGTTACACCTCCAACATTTGCCATCTACTTGAGGAAAACATTTTGGAGTCTGCCTAGGGTATAAAAATACCTATGCAAACACCAAGCAAAAATCCTAAATCTTCTGGACTTTGTTGCATATTTGGGAGCCATACATATGTCCTCCCATTGTTACCTTGTGAATTGCTTATCCAGTCGCACTATTCAATCTTCTCCTCTGATTGATTCCTATAGTTATCATGCAATATTTTATATGCCCTACTAATATTCTTTTTAAAACAGTAGATTCTGTTGTAGATTAAATTAAAAACTCTACAAGAGGTGGACTTTTACTTAAGATTCTCCTATCCCTTTCTCTTTGCCTAGACTCTTATATCAGTCCCTGATAAGGAAGGCGGTCTCTAGCCTGCAGCTCAAAAGTCTTTGTGACCTCTTCCCATTCTATTACCTTTCCCTTTTTAGTTATTTGCTCCCAATACCTTGATTCCTTTGCTAGTTTTCTTCAGTAAATTTCAGTCCCCTCTTGCGTATTCCCTCTATCCCTAATTGCAGTCATCCCTATCAGCAGAATCTCTTTTCTCCATTCTTGCATTGGCTTAGTTCTTAGAATACTTTCTGCTACTTTATGAATATAATATTCTGTGTGACTGTTATTCTCCTTAAGGATCTGCACCCAAAATCCCATTGTTTCCTTATTTCTTAAACCCTCCATCATCACCCCTTCTGCTTTTAATTATAGCATTCTGCCTGTGCTATGTATATGAGCCTTAACTGTGTAACTCGAAAATAAACCTGTAAAATCAGATAATCCTAAACCACCTTGTTCTATTGGAACAATAAGGATCAACTTATCTTACTTGACCCTTTCGTCTTCCCCTCACATATAAAATCCTTCAACTCATAATTAATTACTGTCCACAGCTCCTTCTCTGGTTGATAAAATATGCCTTACCTGTGTAGAAAAGTAAAGAAACTAAACATCATTTTCACTGCTTGGATCTTGTTATCCATATCTATAAACAACAGCTTCTAGTTTCTCAGTTTTTGTATTATCTTTTGTTTAGTTTCTTCCCATACGTCCTTAGCTGCCATAAGAGAATTTTTTTTAACCTATATTCCTATTGCTGATCCGATTCATCTCTGGGTGCAGTTTATAGCTATAAGGCTTTGTTTTTTGCATTAATTTTATATCCTGAAAAATATGAAACTGTCTAAAAATGTTCCACAACAATGAGATGTCCTTTCCTAGTTTTATCAGGTACAACATAATTGTTTGTTTCTTTCGGCTTTTTCCCGGTTAGGGGTCGCCACAGTGGAACTCCGGTCCGCTAATGATTGGCAGTTGATTTTTACGTACCGGCTTGCCAGGCCTGATGCACAACCTTTAACGAAGGTACGCCCATTCACGTATGTCTCCACACAGAAGACGCTCTAGCTGAGAATCGAACCGGACAGCGTCTTACTCGTCTGTAAATAAAGACAACTTTTTCCCAGTGGCTCTAAATATAATAGAAATAACAAAGGGGAAAGAAGACATCCTTGCCTGATTCCTCTCTTCAGACATAACTTATCAGAGAGGAATCCTCCCACTTTGATTTTTGCCTCCGATCCCTCATATGTCCGACTAATTAACCTTATTATTGTATCACAGAATGCAAATGCTTTGATTGCCCTACTCATAAAATCCCAGTTTATTCTGTCAAATGTTTCTTATATTCTGCCTCCTTCTGGATCATCATTGTTCTATTAATGTTGTCAAATGTTTGCCTCTTCTCCACAAATCCACAATAATCCATATCTATCAATTTTGGTAACATCTTTGCCATTCTTTTAGCTATTATAGACATTAACATTTTATAATCATAGTTTAAAATTTAAATGGGCCTATATGAAGCTGGGTCAGATGGGTCTTTACCACCTTTATGTATTACAGCCACCACAGCTTTCTTCCAGGATGTTGGTGCTTCCCCTCCTTTTAAAATACTGTTAAACAAAACCTTCCAGATCTTTTTCACTTTCTTCCCACCTAACTTCCAGACTTCCATAGGAATACTATCTACTCCTGGAGATTTCCCTACAGATTGATTATACGTCACCATTTTTATCTCATCTTCTGTTTTAACTGATAATTGCTGAGTTTCATCTACCTCTTCATTTGGCATACTTCCATAAATATTTCCATTTATACTTCTTTTTGATTTCCATATTCCTGTCCCAAATCCCTGTCGTTATACTCACATGTCCTACAGACTACTCAGGAGTTACCTCTACCTAGCCTATAAGGCAGTCACGGACCCTGCCCTGATGGAAATGCTACACATTAGCAAAACAAATTGTACTGGTCATACTTGATCTAGCGACCTCAACATGAGAAGCGACATTAACAGAACCTGCTGGAAAGACGGGTTCAGCTCCCAAAGGCTTCCCCTACTCTGGAATAAGCTTCCAGTCTTAGTAAAACAGAGCCCTTCAATAACCCCCTTCAAACATAATCTGGATAACTGGATGTGGAATTGCAAATTCACCCCTGGGGTTTTACCTGCATCCCTTCTGGACAGGGGGAGCAGGTGTTAAATCAAGTCTACTAATAGCACCATTAAGAGGGAAAAACTTGGCTAGGCTTGTAAGGGCCTCAGGGCCATTAGCCTAATAACCTTCTATGATCTACTGATTTTTCTGCTTTATACAAATGTTCATAAAGTTCAGAAATGTCTCTAATACCTCTACAGGATTTCTGGTTATTTTTCTTGTTATACGCTCCCTGGGTTTGGCAACAACCCTTTCTACTTTCTGTTGCCTAAGTCATTGCCCTAAGAGTTTTTGATCTCTGGAGTTATTATCAAAAAACAGTTGCTTAACACTAACCTTTCTAAAAGCATACATGTTATCCAGGTAGTCCCTCACTTTCTCTTTAGCACTGTGTAGTTGTACCTCTTCTTGTTCTGTGGGATTCCTCTTACTCTGCAGTATTTTAACCTTTGTCAGCCCTCTAAATAATTCTTATTACTTCTTAACCATATATCTTTCTCCTTTAATTTTACCCTATTTCTAAACTTCACTATCATTTTGTCCCACTTACTACCTAAAGCTTCTGAAGAAATTTCTGTCTTCCCCAATAGTTCTCAAATAATTTCTGCTACCCTTTCCTTAAATTCCTCTTTTTAACAGGTAGGTAGGGAAGTGCATGTGCCTCATTTTTACTTCATTACGCTGCATTTGTTTGTGCCTTCGTTGAAGGTTGGGCATCGAGCTGGCAACTTGGCACTGTAAAAAATCTACTGCCAATCATTAGCGGACCGGAGTTCCGCTGTGGCAACCCCTAACCGGGAAAAGCCAAAAAAAGAACAACAACAGCACTGCATTTGTTTCTCAGCTATTACTGGAGCTTGACCTGAGATAGTTATTGGGTGTCAAAGCTTTGAATTAAATGAACCCGTTCCTGTGAAATACAATTTATGTCTAGTTTAGCCGCGTTATTGCACCTTGGGGAATAATATGTAAATTCTGTCAGAGTTCCTACTACTAAATTCATGTCTTCCATAGCAAATATTTTTAGAAATTTCTTCAGAAATCTACTGTCTTTTGTTATATTTTTACTACTTCCCACAGATATATCCTCATTGCTGCAAATCAAGTTCCAGTCCCCACCTCTAAATAATATTCCCTGCTGAAAGCTGATTATTTCTCCCAAAATTTTCTTAAGCTCCATAATAGTAGTTTTAGGTGGAATATAAAGACATGCCAGCTTAATCCCCCTTCTTTGCCAGTAGGCCCTTACTACCTCAAATCTAACATTATTACCTGTTTTCCTCATCTACCATTATTGGAGATCCTCTAGCAATTAGTATTCTCCTTTCCTTTGTGCCCGATAGTCTACTGAATATCCATCCTGAAATCCTTTATTTATTAAATTCACATGCTTACTTCTTTCCAAACATGTCTTCTTGTGTCTGTATTTCTTAATGTAAATATCCACAGAGGTTCCTCACTAAAAGAATACAGGGCATAAGTAATATGTCCTGTGCAGACTGCCTCAAGAACCTATTCTGGTATTCTGTCTCCTAAAGGCTGTTTAGGGGAGATCTATGCCTGGCATAAAATGCATTGTCAGACACCACTCTGATGGACCTCCTGTATATTTGCAAAACAAACAGCACCAGAATTATGCATTCAAAGACTTAAACCTTTCCTGTGATATAAATAGGACCTGTGGGCGAGACAGGTGTGTATCCAAGAGACTACCCTTTCCTCTGGAACAGGATCTCCATCCATATGAAGCAGAGTTCCTCCCTAACCCAATTCAAGTGTAACTTGGAAAATTGGATGGGGAACAGGAAATTCATCCCTGGTTTGGCACTTATTGTCTCTAATGGACACAGGCAGCCAGTAAATGATTCCTCTCCTATGCCCTGCTTGGAAATGTGCCAGTAAATGGTTCCTCTCCTATGCTCTGCTTGGAAATGTTTTACCTCCCAAGCCTCTACTTATACTTATCAGGGGTACAAGAACTTGTCAAAGATTTGGGATGCATGGCTAGGCTTAAAACAACCCTTGTGGTCATTACCCTAGCAAACACCCATGAACCTATGAACCTATACATCAATAGTTTTACCTTTTTGTCTATACCTGTGAGGCCATTCACATTTGAAAATAATATGATTAGTGTAAGCATGGTGATAAGAAGGTATTATTCCTATCTATTATATACATAACAACTTTTTAAAATGTCTATTTTCAGCTTTTGTGTTACATGCACCCACTACTGTTTAGCAGGTTGATCTCTTATACAGTTGTTGCTTGTCATCTCCATTTGAACCCATGCCACATTTTATAAGACAAATACACTCCCAGGACACCCTCTTAATCTATTAACTTAAAATAAACACACAAAACTATGGTTATATTCAGCTAATGAAGAACAACTATCCCATATTTACAGCTGCACACACAGGCATAACATATCCTATGATTGAGGTTATCCATGATTAAGATGCACGCTACAGCCTGTGATTCTGTCTACACTAATTGCTGTCTGCTCTTATCTTATCTCCATTCTCCTCCCAGATGTGAAAAACAGCTTATAGTATTTCAGAACTCATTAATCTTTAGCCTTAAAACAAGTGGTCTGGCTTTTATTGCTTGTCCCTGTCTCCACAGAAACACAAGTACTAAATGTACAGCTCTGCAAACCTCTCAACTACATTGAACATTTTTTACCAAAGGGAAACTTTTCTTTTTATTCTTTGTCCTCTTATTTATTTGCATACACAAAAATGTTATTAGATTAAGACAAAGGCCTTAATCCAGACATTTTCCTATGCAAAAGTGAGTGAAAACATATCAATTATACAGATATTATAATATGTGCACTTTTACACCCCATCCCCCATATCAAGAACTCAAAATTACAGCATATTAACTTAAACATGCTTTTGTGCAGCCTTTCAAAATTTTTTATGTTGTAATGCCTGCATTTCTCAAAACTAAAAAAGAACAAAGGCACTTGTTTCATTTAGTATCTTTGCCATATACAATAACTGAAAATGCTTTGCTATATAACATGTAATCATGTATCATGAAATATTTATATTAATACTGTTAAGAAAAAAAATGCACTTACAATTACTTTTTTTTTGCTCCTTCCCTTCAGTGTCCTTCCAAACATTAGTGACATGACATGGAGCATATATATTTCAGTCCCCCACACATTTTACAAAGTCAAGAAAAGTCCAATCCTTCCACTTTTTCTTGCAAAATCATATTTAAAAACTGTGATTGATGCTTTAGTATTACATTTATTCACTAATTTAACTGCTGTTGATTTTCTTTCCATTCATCTCCATATCACAATCTCAGGTACTGCTTCAAGTCCAATTTCTATCTCTCAAGCATTTTCCTTTGGAACACTGGAAAAGGATTACTGGCACAATATCTCAATAAGCTTTATTAATTATCCTTATCCTGTTCTACATTAAGTAATTACTTTGATCTTCATGGAAAAAAAATTCTGAAGACTGCTGGGTACAGCAGCTTGAATCACACACCTCCCTCTTGATATTCAATTTTACTTCTCTTCTGCCTGGTGTACAGTGAATAATCATTTTCTACAAACACTCTACTGTCTTCAATTTTTAATATTTCACCATTTTGCAACAATTTTGTCTGGATCAATTTTTTCTTCTGGTATGATTGCATCTTTACTAATACAGGTCTTGGCTGCTTTCTCATAGCCAGGTTTATAGCATACACACAATGTTCCCTTTCAATTAACAAATCCTGCTGTGGATTACCAGTTCATTTGTTTATTTGTGCATTCGTAAAATTAATACAGTGTGTTTTTTCTAGTTTCTATGGTACATCAGAAAATGTCAAGTTTCTCTGCATAATCTGTTGTCTAGTTATACCATTTTTGAAACAGCTTCTCTTGAGCAGTCTCATACTCAGCCAGCCTTTTTTTCATTTTGACCTCTGATGTTTGCAGCATTATCAATTCATCTGAATAGCTGTTTAAAGCTTCTTCCATTTTTTCCAGCCTTTTGTTATTTGAGTTAATATACTCCTTCAATGTTTCATTTATTTTAATCGGCTCTGAATGCATTTGATTTGTCTTTTCCTTTAGACTACTGTAATACATGTCTTACATCAAAGCTTGAACTGTTTTTTGCTGAACAGGTGCAGAATTCTTCCCAGTCCATGTTTTCTCTTTATCTTTTCTAGTTGATTTACGTTCAGGTTTTCTAAGTGTTTCCTTTGCTGGCATCCAGGCAATGTACTTACTAGCCAGTAAATGAATTTACTAAAACTTGCAGATTTTCTGGTTATTATCTATCCATTTCTTTTTTCACAATGGGGAAAGCTGAAATCAAGCTGTTTATCAACATGTAGCAATCTTGGAAGTCTCTCCTAGTAGCATTTCTTGGCATTTTGTTTTAGAAAGCTTGCTTTTATCTTGTTTGTGATATGCTTGATTTCATTTTTTAAAGTAAGGATATGTTCAAATGTCTTATACTTAATTTGGGCTGTTTTGCATGCAGTGGGGGATTTCTTCAACTCTTAAGATAACCATGGTGTTGGGGTTCCTTTGACTCTTTTGGTTTTAACTGGACAGGATATCCCTACAGCAGAAGAACAATGTTAAGGAAGTGCTATAAAATGACATTGCAATCTTTCTGATCGGTAATTGTGTGCCAATCAGTATTGGTCAGTTTAATCCATAGATCTGATTCCTGCACCCATTTTAGCACTGTGTAGGTCATGGTATTATGGGCAGGACAACTTTTATTAGCAGACAAGGTGAACCAGAGAGCATGATGGTCACTGAAATTGAGACATCCACAGATAATGCTCAGAATCATGTAGGATGGACAGTACAGAACCAGTCCAGTAGGCTGTGATCATTAGTTTATGGATGTGCAATTGGAAATCCGGTATCAACCTGGTAAAAGACGTGTTTGTTCAGGGTGGCATTATCTCTTTTTACAGCAGGAATAATTGCAGTTGCCCATTCAGTGTGCTTCGCTAGACTTAATATGTTCTCTCTTAAGCCTTTCAAGCTCTTTATTCATACTTTCCCTTATTACACATGACACTTATCTACTTTCACAAAACTTTGGTGCAGCAATCTGCTTTATCAAAATTGCAGTTTTAACAACTCACAGCATTTCAAGTCCCTCGTAAAACACTGTCTCATGCAAAGCACTTCTTCCAGTCTCCACACTGAATTCACGAAATGGATTCTGTGATTTTCTACAGTTTCTGTGTGATTTTTCTTCAATGTATAGGACATCAGATCTTCAAGAAATTGCCCAAGACTCTTTTAAATGATGGCTTCACCTTCTTGGCAGGACCTACCTCCTTACTTTGGCCTTCCTCTTTTTGCATTTGTTAATTCCTCCATATATTTATGTAATATTTTTTTACACTATTGTAGTGACTTTCTTCAAAAACTATAATAATATCCATGACAACAAATAGTGCTATTCAGCTTTGGATTAAATCCATCATGAATAGTTATGTCCTTCATTTTCCTCTGTGTCCTTGTGTTCCTTAATTGACTTGTCACATTTATTCACACCTAGTCATTAAAAGGAGATGTCTGGCCTAGCATAGTGTGGGAGATAGTCCACTGCTTCCACCCTTGCATCGTTAGCCCTTGACAGATTTTGTTCCTCCTTATGATTGTCTCTATGCTTGGGACACACACCACTCACTGTGGAATGATCATTGCCAGTTCCATGAAGAACTACAACTAATGACCAGAATGAATCTATCTAATATCTATCTGCATATTATACCCTCTCCTTTTCTGAGATTTCCTTTCATGGTCAGTCCCCTCACAACTTTCCCCTCAGCTGTTTGTGGAATCAAACCGTACTCTCCTATTTCATTTTACTTTTAGAGAGTCAAAATTTCTTCTACTTTCCAACTAGATATTTTTCTCTCCATCAGTCTCATCATTTTGGTATCTTGTCTTTTTAGTCTCCTGAGTACTCCAATATTCCTTTTGCTGTTCATGTGTACTGCTGTCTGCATTACTGCAGCTACAGCTTCAGCAGTGAAGTATGGAACAATACCACTAATCATCTGTCCTCTGTACATTCCCCTTTAGATAACAGTCAAGCATCCTTTGGTGGGCACATTCTCACACAAGACCAAATGCTTCATAGCTGCATGCATGTATGCTTTCTCCATGTCGTTTTCCTGCTCTGTACATTTTAGGGTCATTCAACCCATGAAATAGCTTTCTCCCACATCATTGTCATTACTGAGGTGCAGTTTCTTCACAACACTATATTCCTTATGTCCTTCTTGAGGTTGCCTCCCCATATGTTTTTCACCCTAGCCCCTACTTTAGTGTCATTCACATAGAGGCTGATGCCGTTTTCTAGTCATTAGTGATGTTTGACACAAAAGTGTTGCACAAAATAGGCCCTCAGACTAACCCGTGTTACACTAGTCATTTCCTTCTCCTCTATCTCCACCTGCCATGATCATCACTCACTTCTTTTTTCTAGCAACTTCTTAGCTATCTATCCTTTTCTCTAAATACCCCAACTCTTCAGATTTGCAGCAGACCTTCTCTGTGGGATCACATCAGCGGCCCTGCAAAAGATGGAGTAGATATCATTGAGGTGAGATGTACGCCATTTATTTCTGTTGCTATCCAGTAAAAGAAATTAATTAGCTGGAAAGGTAAAATGCTCTGTTTATAAGCTCATGCTCATTTAGATCAGCTGACATTACACTAATGGATGTCATTGTTGACTAGGCCCATCTCTGAGACAGCCTTTTTACTGAGCTTATAGGTTCATAGCTTCATAGGTGTTTACAAGGCGAACAATCACAAGGGCATTTTTGAGCCCAGCGATGCATCTCAACTCTCTGACAAGTTCTGATACCCTTGATAAGTGTAATCACGGGCCTGGGAGATGAACCATTTATAGGTTACCTGTGTCCATTAGGGACATAGGTGCCAAACCAGGGATGAATTTCTAATTTCCCATCCAGTTGTCCAAGTTGCACTTGAATTGGGTTAGGGAGGAACTCTGCTTCCCATGGCTGGGGAGCCTGTTCCATAGACGGGGTAGTCTCTGGGATACATACCTATCTCTCCAGCAGGTCCTATTTAGATCACAGGCAAGGTTTAAGTCTTTCGAACACGTAATTCTGGTGCTGTTTGTTTCATGGATATGCAGGAGGTCCATCACAGTGGGGTCTGACAATGCCCTGTATGCCAGGCATAGATCTCCCCTCAAAAGCCTGTAGGAGACAGAATACAGGGATAGGGCCTTGAGGTGGTCTGCAGAGGACATATTACTTACACTCTGTATTCTTTTACTGAGGAACCTCCGTGGGTGTTCCAATTGTTGGATATGCCTGGTTAGGTACATACCAAAGGGGACATTGTACTCAATGACAGGTCTGATGAATACTGAATACAGTGGAACAATGACTTCCTTTGACTTAGAGGCCATACCTTTGTTTATAAGTTTCACAACATAGAATGATTTCCTCACCACTATAGACACGTGATGATCAATGGCTAGATTACTATCTATGTGTGTCCCTAAGTCCCTGACTACTGGGTCAAATCTAAGAGGAGTGTTGTCAATATGATAGTTACCAGGGATGGATGATTTCCCAAAGGATACTATTATGCATTTCTTGACATTTAGTTTTAGTCCATGGCTCGACGCCAGTTGTTTGTCTGTGTCAGCCCTTCCTGGAGAACATTTGTGTCAGTGTGAGATTCAATGACAGCTCCTAATTTGCAATCATCTGCAAATTTAGTCAGTCAGAGATGCCAAAAAGGAGCAGTCCAAGGACTGATTAATTAGGGACTCCGCTTGTGACTGCCTCTTTGTAGAAGTGGACTCCTGAGTGCTGTCTGTGAGCCAGTTGGCTATCCACCAGGTGACATAAGGGCTTTTATCTAACCTCTTGAGTTTGTCAACAATGCTTGAGTGGGGTATTGTGTCAAATGCCTTGGCCAGGTCAAGGTAGGCAGTGTGAATGATTTTGCCCTCATCCATTGCTTTGGTGACCTTTTCAAAGAAGACCACCAGGCTGAGTAGACATGATCTGCCCTTGACAAAACCAGACTGGGTTGGGTCCAGTGTCTATAGGTTTACTATATCTATGTTGATCATCTCCATAATTCTTTCCATGGCTTTACATATAAGACTGGTGAGACTTATGGGTATGTAGTTTCCAGGATCTTTAGATGGCCCACCTTTGTGCAGAGGGATGATTGTTGCCTTTCGCCATTCATGAGGCATGAAGCCTGTTTGGAGGCTACAGTTAAATAGTAATTCCAGAGACCCTGATAGGTCATGTTTCATGCTATTTAGAAAACATCCTGGGATATTGTCTGGGCCCATTGATGCAGTGTATTTGGTCTTAAGAGAGAACATTAAGGACCTGTTTCCTAGTGATAGTAGGGAGAGTTATGTTTGATGATATTTCCTGAGGGAAGGTTGAGGGGGGAGAGAGGAGTAAAATTGGGACTGAATTTATCAGCCAGGAGGTTTGTTATATCTTTTGTACAATGAGCTCTGCACACATTTGTATATTGCCTTTGAGGTTGCGGATATAGCTAAAGAATACTTTGTGGTTGTGGTTGTGTTTGGCCTGGGAGGTCACACTTACCTCAAATTTGGCTTTGGTAGACTTAATTTGTTCTCTGAGTTGGTTGTTTAGTTTGATTGAGACTGCTTTTATCCTGCTGGGTGCTGCACCTCCTAAGTTTTGCCATGATTTTCTTCCTCCTGTTATATAGCTAACTGATTTTGTGATTCTTGTTTTTTGAGTTAATTATATACTTCTTCCTGGTGGGTACAGCTGAATCTATGCAGCTATTAACATGCTTGTACAGGGTTTCTGTGAACAGTTCCGCATAGGCAACAGTGTTCACAGGGTTTATGGGGGATTGAAATTGTGCTAGGTTCTCACTTAATAGCACAAGGTTACCCTTAGAATAGTTCCTGAATATTCCAGGTTTAGTTGGGGGTCCAGGTTTTATTTTTACTTCAAAAGAGACCATTTTCTGGTCTGACCTTACTAGGGAAGGCATTACAGTAGGGGGTGTGCAGCAATCTCCCATATTAGTGAGGACCAGATCCAGTATGGTTGCACCCCTGGTCGGTGTATTGACTATCTGGTCCAGTGAGTTTGTGTTTACAAAATCCAGGAATCTCTGTGCCTGTGCATTTCTTGTCATATTGTATTCCCAGTTGATAGTGGGGTAATTAAAGTCACCCATGAATATAGTATTGGGTTGGATGGTTAGTGTTTCTAATAAGTTTAGATACATGGTATGGGTTTCCTGTGTCATAGAGGGGACCTATAGCTTGCAAGAAGGTGGTACTGGATTTTACCTGTGATGATTTTAACATATAGCAGCTCAAGTGCATTGTCCTGTTTTACCAGCCTTGAAGAATATCTATTTTTTATATAAATAGAGACAACTCTACCTTTAGTCCCTGCCTGGGAAGTAGCTGGCCTAAATGTGTGAAAGGCATTATAACCTTGCACTGTTGGTGTTCTCTCCACGGCTTAAAACCATGTCTCAGTGATCACGCAGACATCAGCATTCTCTAGGGTAAAGAGAGCTTCTAGGGAGTGGAGTTTTTTGTTTAGACTCCTAGCATTGACCAGTAATACCTTTAGATTTTCTTGGTTTTGATTTGCTATGTCAGAAGTATTTTCAGTTTGACATTGCCTAAAAAAAGCACTATGGGGGAAGACAATGTTTTAGCTAATATTTGAAAGTCTAGAGGGGAGAGGTGCAGACCATCCCTGGCAAAGTAGCATGGTCTGCTGACCATCTCCTTCCATGCTGACAGATATTGCACCCCCTTAGAATGACACTAGAAACTAAGCCAATTATTAGTCAATTATCTTTTGTTCGTTTTATGGCATCATCCTTGGAGAAGGTAAAATGCTGCTCAATTCTAGGCTCCTAACAGCCTGAGACACATATTCCGAGAGCTCCATGATGTCTCTCTTCATATAGTCTAGGGAGGTACGTCTCAGACCATTGACTCCCACATACACTATGACTGAGTCATATTGGTAACTGTGGTCCAATGACCTGAGTGCATGCGTAATGTGGCGGATCCTAGCCCCTGATAATCAAATGACCATAACTTTCTCTTTACTCAGCCTGATGAGAGGGACATCAATATGTCTCACGATGGCGTCTCCGATGACTAGAATGTTGGATTGTGTGGTGACTTGCCTTATGGGCTTAAAGGTAGACATTCCGTGAGATGTAGCTATATGTGTTGATGTAGGTGTTGTTTTGAAATAGCACATTTGGGGCTGCTGAGGGTATTTGTTATGTGTCTTTCATCTAGGAGGTCTTTGTGATTTAGGAAGGTTAAGTGTAAGTGCCTCTGCATATGCAGGTCTATATGTCTGCTTTGAGTTCTGCGTGATGGGTGCAATATGTGTACTACTGACATTGTGTAAATACATCTCTCACATACCATATCAGTTTGTTTCAGAATTAACTGGTTGTCAGTAAACATGAGGGTGCCCATACCCACCAAGCTGGTAATGGAGACAGTAGGAAAGTTCATATCCATGGCAACTGACCCTTTTTTATTGATTAGACAGTTGGAGTGAGAATATCAATCACTGTCAAGAGTATCTGGTTTGCAACTATGTGGACAGTGCTTGTCACTGCAAACTAGTTGTCCTGTGTGCAACTAGGTATTGGAGAAATTTCAATTGTGCTTTTACAGGAAAAATGTCACTGAAGTACCTGAGTCTGTACAGAGCACTGCCAAACATGTGAGGGGAAACTAATATGTAGACCCTGAACATTTAAGGATGAAGTATTCAGGCAGATATTCTGAAGTTAGACACAAATCAAGCAGTAAACTGTTAACAGAGTGCAACCAGCCAGAAAGAACACTGATGCTTCCTTCGGAAAGTTTAATAACACAAACAGAAAATACACATTAACGCTTTTCAAACAAACGGACGAAAACGCATGGATTTATTTGTGGATTGAAAAGCGTTAATGTGTATTTTCTGTTTGTGTTATTAAACTTTCCGAAGGAAGCATCAGTGTTCTTTCTGGCTGGTTGCACTCTGTTAACAGTTTTTTGGTTTCGTTGAGTGCTTTCTACTTTAATCTTTTTTGGACAAATCAAGCAGTACTTACTGAAAAATAAAGAATTAGCTTGTCAAGAATAATGAAAAGAGGGGAGTCGCATGAATGGCTACTGCCTGGTTACTACTAATGCTGGTTTCACCACAGCTTCACTCTGTTGGGGTACAATACTCCTTTGCTTCTTCTCTCACCAGAAGCAAAATGTTAGCACCAATCCCAAGAAGAGAAGCAGGCCACATCCTGTTTGGTGATCCACAGTCTTGTCCCAGATGATGCAAGGGTCTGTAGGTTTGTAGCCTTTTCCTGGTAGATGCCTCGAAAAGCAACCAGGCCAATCAGGCATGTTAAGCACATACACTCACTCTCCAACCAGAAGCAGTCAGTAATCAATGCACCCTGCTACTTCTCTCACCAGGATAAGAATATAAGCACAGATTCCAAGGTGTCACCTATAAAGCAGTTATTAGGCTTTCTAGTGATCAGCAGTCTCCAGAAAATAATGCCCATGTACTCCTTCTCTCGCCAGGAGAAAAACAGATGCACTAATCCCAAGATGACTACTGAGAGGCAGAATGTGGGCTCTCAAATAACTGGCGGTCGTGCAATAGATGCTTAAAGCTAAGATGAAAAAAAAAATGGTTTATCCTAAACACTACAGTATGCACTAAGCAGTTAGATATGAAAGTGGGTAACTTAGGTTTTAGCTGTTTAAAAAGTTAAGTTTTAGTGGAGAGCCACTGTTTGTAAAAGAGCAATACAGATTGGAAGGTGGTGGGCACTTTTGTTTTCTGGTACTATGAAATATAGTAGGATGACCAATAAGTTTAAATAGATGAAGAGAAGTGATTTCACAAAATGATAATTTGGTGCTTACTCACACCAGCCAGTGAAAGGAGAGAGGAAATGAGATATATGGTCAAATTAACATAAGAGGCAGACAACTAGAAAGACAGTGGTGTTTAAGAACACAACAGTAACAGGGTGGGAGGATGGGAAAATTCTGTCTAACTCACAAGAGACAGGGCTGTGGTCTCTTTTCAAGTTTTAATATACAGTTAAAAGCAGAATACAAGTAAAACACAGTGAAAAAAAAAATCACAGTATACAAAATAGAAAAAGGCAATAAAGTAATACAAAATATAAAAAATATAAAGCAAATTAACCTTTCCCTAACAGCAAGATGTGGCAGAGTCTGGGTGAGCCTTTCTGGCAAATATTCATTCTTCCAAGAGCAGACCTTCCAAACATATTTATAGAGCCTTACTGATGAGAGTTAGAATTTCATCCAGCTTCCTTAATATGCAGTCTGTCTTACCTCAAAGCACTTACTTCCTCATCTGCCCTACTTGTATCAGTTAAAAGCTACTTCCCTGTTCTATTCTATTAATTTAATTTGGTTTTTGGTTTTCTGGTTCAGTGTATGCTACGTGGACGTTGCATGCCCTCTGTGTGTCCGAGTCATTTTTTGCTGTAGTCATTGCTTTCCTCACTCATCTAAAATTATATGCACAGCATAAATGCCATGAAACTACAATAGTCTTATTGAGTATATATGAGCTGTGACATGACCTTCTTCATCATTCTCAACCACTGGACCACAAATGAGAGCTTTCAGTTTGGTCAGAACTGGGAAGGACTTTCCCAGGCCTTAAACCCTTCCTTCTAACAGTAATCTGTAGAAACTGCCATTTTTCTCCACATCTTGTGTGCTGCTCATCACACTAAAAGAATGGAATGACCCCTGGCTATTTTAGATTTTTTACACAGTTTGCCTAGCTTTTAATTAAGTTATTTTTATTGGATTACTACTGTTATGATAATGGTTTCACCACGACTTCCATTGGTTACTTGGGAATTCTTTGGTGAAAACATTTTTCTTTATCAATGCCTCCCCATAGTTGCTTTAAGCCCTTTCTGTTCTGCCATGTTCCTTAGAACTGATGGTGTTTAATCCTCTGAGACATTGCTGTTGTTGTTGGCTTGTTACAAAGTAATTTTGTATGAGGGAGTTATTTTTTTTTTAGTTCAGCATTTATCTTTGCAAGTTGGAGATGAATATAGCATCTGGTTTATAAAGTGTGAGTCCTGGGGTCACAAGTTGCTCCCAGGACTGGCAATCATAGGATCATAGGAAGTTACTAGGCTATTGGCCCTGAGGCCCTTACAAGCCTAACCAAGAATTTAACCCATGTTCCGAAAAGTCAGCACCTGATGCCCCTGTTCAGCAGGGGCATAGGTGAAATCACATAAGGTGTATTTTCTGTTCCCCATTCAGTTACCCAAGTTGCACTTAAAAAGGATTAACGAGGAACTCTGCTTGACGTGGAGAGGGAGTCATTTTCACAGAAGGAGGAGGAGTCTCTGGGACACAAATCTGCCCTGCCAATAAGTTCTATTGATGTCATAGACCAGGTTGAGGTCGTGAATGCAGGCTACTCGAGTAGAGCTTGACTTGCGGATATGCAGCAGTCCCATCAAGGCGGGGTCTGAGATTGCTTTGTATGCCAGACAGAGGTCACTTCTGAGGAGTCTGTATAAGACTGAGCAGAGGGACAGGGCTTTTAGCCTATCTGTGTAAGGTAGATGCTTGAGGCCCTGGATTCTCCTGGTGAGGAACCTCTGTGTTGTCTCTCCAGCTGCTGCATGTGCATTGTGTGGTACTTGCAGAAAGAGGCATTGTACTCAATAATAGGTCTTATAAGGGAAGAATACAGGGATGCTATGACCTCCTTGTCCCTGGATAAGATACCCCTTCCTAATGTGGTGGGCCATGTAGAAAGCTTTCTGTACCACGGAAGCAATATGGTGGTCAAAAGTCAGTTTGCTATCAACCTGGGTTCCCAAGTCCCTCATGACTGATTGTTTGTGTAGGATGTTGTTATTAATATGAGACTTTGTGGGGATGTCACTCTCCCCAAAGGGGATGGTGATGCATTTTTTGACATTCAGTTTGAGGCCATGTTTCTAGCAACAAAGATGGCGGAAGCTGTTGAAGACTGGGGGGTGGAGGGTGAGAGGGGCACTTAGTGATCTAAAAAGGGCAATTTTTTACAACTATTTACTACCACAACATAGATTCACTTGGAGGACTTTTTAAGCTTAGCCAATTCCCTTTTGGTGCTTGATTCTTGAATTAACATTTTCTGATTGGTCTTACCTATCCCATGGCTGATAATTGTATATTAGCCCTAGTGAGAATAACTGTGATCATTCCATAGATTATTTGAGGGGACCCATATAAGGGATGCAGCATTTAGGAACTGCCTCTATCCATTAGTGGCATGAGGGGCAATCCTGGCGTACATTTTCTATTGCCCATCCTTAAATCCAAGTTGCATTTCTGGATTTTATTTTTTTACATTTTGTATCACAATGCACAAACACTAACATATCTGCTAAACAAAGCAATACTGTCTCACAATAAAAATAGACTTGGCATTAAAACTTCTCTGCCCTTGAAACTCACATTCATTGAAACAGCATTAAAACCCACAGCACATCCAAAGAAAATGCATTCGGCCAGTGGTGTATAAAGATTACCTTTGGGCTGTTTTCAAATCAGAGGCCCCTTGCACACAAAATAAGAAATATACATGCGTTCTTTGAAACACCGTCCTGACTTTATTAAATTATATTCCTTGTATAATACAGCACACTTGTTAGACTTAAGTTAGAGCGCATTTTAAATTTATTGTTTGGACATTTTTCCAGTAGGCAATAAAGCAAAATGCATGCACCAATAATGACAAAACTGCCCTATTCAGAACATTTCCATGAGAATTTATTGTTTGAACATTTTTCCAGTAGGCAATGAAGCAAAATGCATGCACCAATAACGACAAAAAACTGCCCTATTCAGAACATTTCCATGATAACAGTCTACTTCTACACACAATATATATTTTATGTATATATGTGTGTGTGTGTGTGTGTGTGTGTGTGTGTGTGTGTGTGTGTGTGTGTGTGTATGTGTGTATATATATATATATATATATATATATATATATATATATATATATATATATATATATATATATATATATGTATATATATAAATACAAATACAGAATCACAGGAGTGTAAGCCATAGGCATGTTGCACAGCTTCTTGCACTTATTTTCAGTGTGGGGCGGGGGGGGGGGGGGCAAAAGACCAAACACCAGGGACACATTTTAAACATTGCTTGTATAATTTTGAAAAGTTGCTTGCATAAAATGTTATGTTACCACTATACATTTCACTGCCAAGTATTGAACCCAGAACACTGTGCACTACAGTCAGAGCAACATATCACTAAGCTAAATCAGCAGTTTCCTGAAAGATAGGAAGACAAACTTAAATGGCTATCATTTAGTAAATTCAGTTCTCACTCATCACCATAGCTCTCAACCTCCTAGCACAAAAATACAGAACAAAGCCAATAATGGGGGAATACAGCCCCAAAATAGGGACACATTTCAAATACTAATCTTATAAACTTAGAAAATTGCTAGAATAAAAGGTTTTGTTTTACTGCTCCTGAAAACCAGAGATTTAATGAGGAACAGAACAAACCAAAATGTGAGGCATAAATTTACAAGTAATGGTGGCTAGGGACTTTAGGCTCTTTTTACCTGCACCCAATGTGCAGGGTTTGAGCCTGTGTATCTCTAGCCACCAGATGTATCCTGTTGGGGGCATTTACACACACACACACACACACACACACACACACACACACACACACACACACACACACACACACACACACGCACATGCACACGCACACACCAGTACCTTCAGCCCGAACAGCTCTGCCATAAAGAAATCCGCCTGCCCGCCCAAACGTCTGTAGTTAAAAGAATCTGAATCTGCGACTTGGCTCTGCAGTTAATAAATCCTCCTGCTGCATTCAAATGGTGGCTAAAGAAATCAACCTGTCTGAACGGTAAATCCTTTCCTCCTGATGTATTCAAACAGCACGCGGCATGCTGATGCAATTGCACATGTTATGAGCTATTCGGGATGTTGCAAGTGCTGCAGAAGTGGGGGGGCCTCCTCCCTTGCTCTATGGTTCTGGCACCCATGTCTGGCACCAGTCATTTGTTTGGGTGAGACTCTCTTGGAGGATGTCCAAGTGACTGTAACCTTGGTCAGCCATAGCCCACCAGTTTCAGTCTGCACCTCAGAAAAGTATTCAAACAATAGAGGCCCCAAGACTAATCCCTGGGGTAGACCACTCATTACAGGTCTACTGCTTGAGGTGTCTTCCCCTATTTTGACTAGGTATGTTCTGTCAGTGAGCCAGTTTGCTACCTATCTGGTAACATATGGATTGATGTCTAGTTGACAAAGTTTTTCCATTATACCTGAGTGTGGAATAGTACCAAAGGCTTTGGCCAGGTCAAGGAAGGTGGTGTGCACCATCTTCTCCTTCTCCATGGATTTGGTGACTGTTTTAAAGATGTTGACCATATTTAGCAGGCATGACTTCCCCTTGATGAAACCAAACTATGTGGGATCGAGTGTTTGGAGGTTGTCAATATCCTTATTAATGAGGTCCATGATAATCCATTCCAAGACCTTGCAGATCAGGCTAGTTAGGGTGATGGGCCTCTAATTTCCTGGATCGGTGAACACTCCACCTTTGTGCAAAGGGATGGCAGTTGCTGTCCTCTACTTGGCTGGGATGAAGCCGGTACTCAGCCTATTGTTAAATAGGGTGCCTAATGGTGCTGCAAGTTTCTGTCTGAGTTCATGCAGGATGCCGCCTGGGATGTTATTAGGTGCATGGAAGCTGTATTTTTTTGCCTTTGAGAGGGCAGTGATGACTTGCTTCCTAGAGATAAGGGGAAGGGGGCAGGTGCTGGGGATCTCCTGATTTACTGATGGGGGAACAGATGGGTAAAGTTTTCGCTGAACCTGTCTGCTAGCAGGTTGGCTATATCTACGGCATTTGTGTATGTGGTGTCCTTGACCACCAGTTCTGAGCAGATCTGAGTGCTTCCTTTGAGATTGCAGACATATGTGAAGAAGGCCTTATGATTGTCTTTAGTAGATGTGGCCAGTCTGGACTCGAAGTTTGCTTTGGAGGATTTCACTAGTGCTCTTATTTGCTTGTTCAGGCTAAGGAGAGATTGCTTCCAATTTGGCACCTTTTCCTTTTTGGTCCTTGACAGCAATTTTTTTTTCTTTTATTATAGAGTTTATTTATTGCAGATGTCCACCAGACAGGTTTACTCTTCCTTGAGGAGGATGATTTTGTCCTATTCGGTATTCCTGATTCCATGCAGCTTTATAAATGCTCGTATAGTACTTTAGTGTAGGTTTGGACATTTGTGCCAATTCCTAAGGAGGGGAGGGGGCTGTGAAGCTATTTATACCTTCCCTCAGGAAGTTGTAATCAGCTTTGGAGAAGTTTTTATGTTTGACCCTAGCTAGGGAGCATCAGGAGAGATGGTGACTTTGAAAGTGACCTCTTTGTAGTCGGAGCTTACCAGAGAGGATGACACTGTAGGGATGTTGCAGTGGTTACTCATGTCAGTTAATATCAAGTCTAAGATATTATCACCTCTTGTAGGGGTTGCAACCAGCTGGTCCAAGGCATTGCAATGACAAAATCAAGGAATCTCTGGGCATTTGTGTTTTGGCATGAGTAGTTCTTCCAATCTATGGTTGGATAGGTAAAGTCATCCAGGATCAGGGTAAAGAGTTCAAGCTTGATTAATTCAAAGAGAGAGGTCCAGATAGGTGGTGTGGACATCTTGAGTCAAAGTTGGGGGGCTGTAGCTAGCTATGATTTGAATAGGGGTCTTGTCAACAGTTAACTGCACCTGAAGTGTCTCCTGTGAGTCATACTGCTTGACCAGCCTGGAGGTGTGTATGTCTTTAATATATATTGAAACTTCCTCTCCTTTTGCTTTGCTGCCCATGGTTTGTGGTCTGAATGTATGATGGGATGAGTAACCTGGTATGGCTGGGGTGCTCTCCACAGCTTTGAATCAGGTTTCTGTGACTGCACAAATGTCAGCATCTTTCAAGGCTAAAAATGCTTGCAATGAACACAGTTTCATGTTTAGACTCCTAGCATTTAGCAGCATGACTTTTAATTTGTGTTTTGATTCAATTTTGTTTAATATGGTTAAGAGCTAGTTAGTTAGAGGATAACTGTTAAACATGTACTAAATTTGATAACAGAATCCTTACTGATTGGAGAAACAAGTTGTTTTAAGGGACTGTTGAACAGGGAGGAACACCAGGAGCCTTCCTCCTTAGCTGGACTTAGAAATTCCAAGCCCAAGGAGAAATGGTAAGAGAAAACAGCTCTCTAGGGATATCTTACCTTCCATTCTTTCATCTATGCTGCACCTTTTAGAGGCTCATGAATTGTCTGCTGACATAGAACCCCTACAATATTAGCACAAGTGGTGTGAGAAATTCTATCCAATGATGCACAGCTCTGAGTCACGGATGGACCTGCCTAGGTCCAGGCCTCTTAGGTCAGTTTCCTCCCACAGGTCTATTTCTGTGGATAATGATTACCACAAGTGCTCAAGAGCCATACCTGAAGTGCAGATAGACTTCGTCTAATCCCATCCCCCTCTCATTGAGGGTCAGACAGGGATAGTAGCATTATCTGCTCTGCTTGCTTTTCTAACCTCACTGGGCTGGGTTCTGGAACCAATTACATCCAAATTGGTTATCACAATGCTGGCTGCAACACCAACAAGGTGTGTTCTTCCTTTGTTGGTGCTTTTGTCAGCATTGTGAGATTCAGTGTTTATACACTTTGTGTTGACTGTTCTTTTGTGGTGGGGGCCTCTGCTCCCAGGCTTCTGTGTTGGGGCCACAGCAGAGCTTGCCAACACTGGTCTTGAGGTTGAAGAACTCAGTCCCTGTGCCTATGGTTCTACGGGCATGGATGTCAATGTCAGTGCCAGGTTCTGTGCCTGGTTTCAGCTTCAGCCCCATGTTGAATTTTTTGCCAGGTATTCACATAAAATTTAAGACTTGTTACCTTTTTTAAGAATGCAAGAGTCCCTGTCAGAAATAGTTCCAGCAGTGCCAGCAGCAGCAGCAAAATAAATATCTAGTAAGGAACCCATGTTACCATGTCACTGGCTTCTGCCATAAATGCCAGTCTACTGGCAGGAATTCCCAACCTGTTCAAGGATTTTGAAGTATCCAGTAAGGGGGACAGCACCTGTTTTCCTGAGGTTTTACCCATCTACTTCATGCTGGAGGCAGTCAGGGATCAGTGTTCTTCCACCTGTTAGCATGCAGACGATTAAACATGACAGGTGGATTTTGGACATAATACCCAGAGGTGAAATAACCCCATTCTGTCTCCTACCCTGCTGCACTTCATACTACTTGCTTGTGTCCCATCTATTATGACAGATGTTGCAGGGGATAGTGCCACAAAAATAGCAAAAAAATCTGCAACCACCCTGATGATTGTCTGAATGATGGCCTTTTCTGTTTGATAGGCTAATTGACCAGTAAGGGGCTGATGATCAACAGACAGTAGCAGCAAAGAAAAAAAATAGAATTTCCAAAGCATGTTGCAGGCACTTTGCAAGATTGTCTATCAACTCCAATCTTTCTCTGGACAGTCCCTTCCAAATTCCCAACCTCAAGAGACCGTCACCTCAGACACTTTGGCCATTGGGTTGGGGAAGCACTGTCAGGGATAGAGTGTTCAAGGTGTGTGTGTGCACAAACTTAGGCCAGCCTACTTTCAAACAGCCTAGCAATGAGGGCAATCCTTCTTATGTATATAGGTATTCCAGAATGTTGTTTCTCAAAAGGTGATTGGCATTTACCATGTCAACATGGCAGGAAGTACTGTGGTATATCAACAAACATGGAGGAATGCCCTTCTGTACCCTGTACCAAGATACCATTAGGCTATGGAAACATGTTATGTCCTTGAACCACTTTCTATCAGTGGCACATATTCCTGAAGAACCCACCTCATTGGCAGACTAGCTCATCAGATGTCTGCTGATGCTGCATTAATGTACTTTACACCATCTCCCTCATTCTTAAATTCTTGCAGAAAGCGAAGTTAAACAAGGCCAAAGTCATTCTTTTAGCTACATTTTGGCCTCAACAAGTTTGGTTCTACTACCTTTTGTCTCACTTCATGGAAAAGTCTCTCAGATTGAGACTCTTAAGGAACCTGTTAATTCAACCATCCAGCAGGCCTCACCTGAACCTGCATACCTCAAGGTAACCTCCAGAATTCTCATATTCCTTTGATGGCCAGGCCAGAGCATACCCAGAGGATTGTCCCAATACTCATTTCTGCCCAAAAGGCTAATACATGGAAAACATGCATAAGTAAATGGACATGATTCTTCGTTAGAAAAGGGTTGAACCGTTTTGCTGCTCTGGTTATAATACTCCTAGTTTACCTTGCACAGATATTTGGCTCAGGACTGGGTTAACACAGGATAATCTTCATAAGGGTTTTCAAACTTTTGCTTGGTTTCCTTGAAAATTGGTAAGGTCTTCCTTACAGAACTTTTCTCATCAGGCCTCAATTTAGGGAATCTGTTTTTCTTGGTATCTACATTTTGTCCTAGAGAAATTCAACTTGTCTCCATTTAAGACAACTCATGGGTGGACATGAAATTTATTTCCTATAAAATCCTTTTCTTGGTAATATTCACTTCAACTAGATGAGCGTTTTAGCCTTTCACAAAGATAGCGTGGTCTTACAAACTAACCCAACATTTCTATATAAAGGCTAGTTCTATTCAGTCCATTACTCTTTCTATGACTTTTTTCCACAATTTACTCTGATGATCACCTATTGCACTATATGGATATATCTAGACAGCTGCGTTTTCACTTTAATAGGATCAATGAATACAGAATGGACACACAGCTATTTGATTCTTATGCTCCTAACAAAATGGTCTAAAGCTCCCAAGATCACTTTGTCTTGGTAGCTTTCAGAATGCATTACATTTTATTATGACAAAATAAAACATTATCTTCACAACCAATGGCTCCTTCCATGAGGGCTTTGCATACCTTGCAGGCCTTTTTCAGGAAGGCTTTTACTGATGATATTTATGTGACTGCAGTTTGGGCTGCTTAAAGCTCCTTTGAAAGGCGTTACAAGATGGATGTTGTGTCCACATCTTGATCCCTCTTTGTAGCTACCATTATTTAGGGCATCCTGTCATGAGGTTACCCAGGTAGGTCTGCTGGTGATTCTGTCCTAGTGATTGAGAAAGATGAATCATATCATGTCTGCTTTAGAGTTACGTACTCACCATATTGACAGATCTACTTGGTCATATGTCAGCCTCCCCCCACCCATCTTCCATTAGCCTGGCAGACAGGCCTCCCTCTGCAGTTGCTGTCAGTGTCCTGCGTGTGTGTGTGTGTGTGTGTGGGGGGGTGGGGGTACTCTACTTGAGAGCCATACTCTAGATCAGGAAGAAAATTACACTGTGCTATGGATTACAGGCACAGAGGAGTTAAAGCCTGAGAAAAGTCATATTTGTGCCGAGCAAACTGAAAGCTAAAATTTCAGTCCTAGTGGTTGAGAAAGATGAACTATGACCATGCAGATCTATTGTTATGGCAATTACATAACTTTTATTTTCTGAGAATGTTCATGTATGGGATATGAACACAGTCAAAGAATTAAATAAGTAAACCTGCTGTATGTGAATATCCAAGATTTCTGTTTCTGATTTGAAATTGCTCTTGAGTTAAAGAACAACCTTAAGTTAAATAAAAAAAAAGGTTCTTAAGTGAAGGATAGCTGTATTTTGGTATAGTTGATCAGATATGGCACTTATTTACCAACATTGTCAAATGCACCTCTGGTCACTAGTTTGTGTTGTGTTCTTTGTTTCATATAACTTTCTTCAAATTTCATGTCATATTTTTATACATGATTTTTTTAAATGAGGAACACTTTTTCTAGTTAGCCTGGGTACCAAATTGTTTAGCGATAGCACAACCAGCCCTCACACACATATACATATGCAAATGCTTCACTGCAGTGTCACTAACGGAATATGAATTCAAGCACCCTTTGTGTGTTGTATATAAATATGTGAATAAAGTTATTCCCGTAAGAACAGGCAAGTACTATTTAAGAAACTATGTGCAAATGGTTGCTATGTCTTCAAAAACTTTATTTATTTACTTATCAATAACTTGTAGAACTGAGTTACTGAAACAAGAAACTATGTGCAAATGGTTGCTATGTCTTCAAAAACTTTATTTATTTACTTATCAATAACTTGTAGAACTGAGTTACTGAAACAAGAAACTATGTGCAAATGGTTGCTATGTCTTCAAAAACTTTATTTATTTACTTATCAATAACTTGTAGAACTGAGTTATTGAAACAATTTGGAGAACTATATGAAAACTTAGGGAAGTGATAAGGAAACAACAGGCATTCTGTGGGCATATGAAGTCATCTGATGGCATATTATACTATGGCATCATATCTTGAGCTAGAAAGAAGGGGAGAGGAACCACAGCTATGAAATACAGAAAGTGAAAAAAGAAGGTATAATGCAGGATAAGTGGTTATAAACGTATGATGATCAAATGTTAACTGACGACTTTTGTTTCATGGAGTTCAGTTCAAAATTACAATTCTGTATAGTTATGTGTTTTTACTGAACGGTTTTAATTTAATAGTTGAATAATATGGGAGACTTCAAATTTAACAAATTATACATTTTATTAAAATAAATGTTTTCCAACTTTACTCAAAATATTGCAGAGTAGTATGGTACTGTATATAAAACACGTTGATATGATGGGAAAACTGTCCTCGGCTCAGCCTTAGCTCTCAAAATTGAAAAAAAGTCATGTAATGACCACTCAAGTGCTATGAATTATGCATAGACATGTTTTTGCCTTTAAATACATTTTTGCTTCTCCCAGATTTTCAAATTTGTTTGATAAAGACAGACAAGTTTGGGATAAATACATTGTTAATTAAATAAAGCAAGCTTGTAGGAGGAGTCCTTATCATTTCTGACAATCTGCTATGATTTTTTGAAGGTCAAAGCTATAACTTATAATGCATAGTGGTTGAGAGGTATGTCATCTGCATTTCTTCAGTCGCTGGACTGTCCTGCAGAATTTCACTTTTCAGTATGAAATACCCCACCACTACTGACATCTGAAAATAAGGTAAGGGACCTCTTTATTTAGTACTTTTCACTTTCCAAACAACAATAAAGGGTCCCAATTTGAATAAGTCACAAAATGCTAGATCTTAAAAAATGAATAGACATGTATAGGTTCATAGGTAGGTACTAGGCTATTGGCCCAAGGGCCTACATAAGCCTATCCAACAAGGTTCCTTGGCTTACACCACCCAAGAAAGTTATTTACCACTGTCGAGCAGAGACACAGAAGTGATCCCCGGGGTGTATTTCCTATTTCCCATCCACTCATCAAGATTTTTCTTGAAGAGTGCTAATGAAGAACTTTGCTTGACATAGATGGGTAGCCTGTTCCAGAGTATGGGAAGTCTCAGGGACAGGAATCTATCCCTCCAGCATGTCCTGTTTATTGTGGTGACAAGGTTTAGGTCCCTAGAGCGTATAGCTCAGAGGGATTGGGATTTCTTTAGGTGTAGTATGTCCAACAGCTCTGGGTTTGACATAGCTTTATATGTTAGGCAGAGATCACGTCAGAGTAGGCGATATGCTACCCTGGATGAGAACCCTTTTATGATGAGGTGTGCCACGTAGAAGGACTTCCTGACTACTGTGGCAATGTAACTATCAAAGGAGAGACTGCTGTCCACCTGGGTCCCAAGGTCTCATCACACATTTGGTGTGAAGTAGATTGCTGCCTATGTGGTAGTTCATGGGTACAGAGTTTTTACCAAAGGGGATGACACTGCACTTTTTGGTATTGAGCTTGAGGCCATGGCTCTGACACCAGGCATCTGACTCAGCGAGGCCAGCCAAAGGCCTTCTGTGTTAGCCTGCACTTCAGAGAAGTAGATACCAAACAGGAGAGGTCCTAGGACGGAACCCTGTGGTACTCCACTTGTCACTGCTTTGAGGTCAGATTTGGAGTCTGCAAGTTTTACAGTGTGGGTTCTGCCAGTGAGCAGTTGGCAACCCATCTTGTGACGTAGGGATTTATACCTAGTTTAGTGAGTTTTGCTATAATTCCAGAATGGGGGATGGTGTCGAAAGCCTTGGCGAGGTCAAGATAGGCTGTGTGAACCACCTTACCCTCATCTACAGCTTTGGTGACTGCCTCAAAGAAGTCGATCAGGTTCAGGAGGCATGATCTGCCTTTCACAAACCCGAACTGGGTGGGATCCAGAGTTTGGAGGTTACCAATGTCTTTGTTTATGAGTTCCATGATGATACGTTCCAAGGCCTTGCAGACCAGGTTTGTGGAGTGGGATAACTGTTGCTGTGCACCATTCAGTGGGCACAAAGCCTGATGCGAGGCTATTATTGAACATGGTGCTTAAGTGGGGAGCCAGTTTGTTCTGAAGTTCGTGTAAAATGCAGCCTGGGATGTTGTCCGGTACCATGGATACTGTGTTTTTGGCTTTAGAGAGTGCAGCTTTTACCTGCGTAGTTGAGATTACAGGGACTCTGCATTCTTCCTGTATAGATATGGGCCCTTTAGGGGGTGGGGGTGGGGGTAAAGTTAGCACTGAACCTATCTGCCAGGATGTTGGCAATATCAGTTGGTTCTGTAATTTTTGTGCCGTTGTGCTGTAACTCAGAGCAGATCTGGGTGTTGTCATTGAGATTCTTAACATAGCTATAGAATGCTTTGTGTTTGTCCTTGGAATTAGTGGCAATTTTGTTTTCGTAGCTAGCTTTGGAGGATCTTATAAGGGATCTCAGCTTCTTACTGAGGCTGACCAGGGAGCTCCTCCACTCATGGGATTTTACTCTCTTTTGCAACAGTTTCTTCCTTCTGTTGTACAGTTTGTTTATGGCAGGGGACCACTAGAGTGGCTTCCTTTTTTTGGAGGATAGCATCTTGGTTCTGTTTGGGATAGCACGATCCATGCACTCGTGTAAGTGCTTATAGAGTGCATTTGTGTATGATTCAGCAGTTGTAACTGTTTTGTCCATCTGCATGGGTGTCGTGAAGTTCACCACTTCTATTTCGAAACAAGTTGTCAGATATATGTGGTGTGAGTCATCACTACAATACCTCTGAGCTGTCCAGATCTTCGCCTCATATTTTTGGTCTGTTGCTCATAAAATCTGTGATTTCCTGGAGTTTTGTGTCAAATCAGTGAGGACTGAATTCACTAAATAATGGCAGTCATTTGAGTTTCTGACTTCATAACTTTCAGAAAATGCATAACAACACAAAAAGAGCTACGTTTATAAGAGCAACATTTAAAATAGTTCCTATTTGTGGAGCTTTATCTCCCCTTATTTTGGCTTAGTCCTGATTTTTTTATGCCAAGAGGTTGAGAGGTATGGGACTCGATCACCTCAGCTGTTTAGCCTTCGCCCGACAAGCAAACACTCAGTTTTCCTCCCCATACCGTATAACTACAGTGACCTTTGCAGCTTTGACCTGATGCTATGTACTTCAAAAATGCAACAATATGACCATTATCGTTTCTGATTTAAAAGCCCTCTAAGCGCAAAGTGTGCATACACTTGTTGATTTAAAGCACCCCAGAAATTAATTCTCTAAAACTTAGCGTGGAAAATATGTCATCAGGTCCAAACAGACTGGAGTTACTGGAATGCCACTGATGCCAGCAAACGAAATTTATTTAATACAGACTGTGTAACTTGCTGCTAGCTTTGCAACAACACTAGGGTTGCCACCTTTTCAAATGCCCAAAGTGGGACATTTTTGGTACAAACGTCAGATTTTGCAAGGCAAAACATACCCATGGCCAGTACAAAGGACAGAACGTCACTTTTCTGCCTAAATAAAAGCGTATTCTTATAACATGTAACATTGTAGTTGCTTATTCTGTTTCTTATAACATTTAGGTGTTTCAGATACAGAATAACTGTTTTATGCAACTATTACATAAAATATAGGAAATATGTTTGTCCTAAAATGTGAGGACATTTGCCATTTTTTCATTTTTTTTTTTTTGCAGGACACAACTGCCCAAAGAGGGACTGTCCCTCGCAAAGTGGGACAGGTGGTAACCCTAAACAACACGGAAATAAATGCACAAAATATTACAATTCACACATGGGAATACCTACTTTAACCCTTCCTTTAAGAGAAGCTTCATAGTACTGCATTTCCCTTTTAAGACACAGGACAGGCGATTTCGCCTGCCTGGCGCGAGTTAATCTGTATCCAAAGCCCGAGGATCAGTGGCTGACGTCACTGAGTCTATTGGCATCAGTCCCTGATTGGCTGCGGCTGACGTCAGGTTCATATCTCCCCTCCTTTTTTTTAAGGCATGACCTCATCGCCAGTTCATTTTTAGTTCCAAAGTGCACCTTCTGTTTTCCTGGGTCTCTGGATGGGTTATCTGTGCTGTCTCATCCATGCCCCCAGCGCGGCAAGGACGTTAAATGGTGTTATTATCAACCTCCCGGCCTAAGCCATCCAGTTTACCTGCCATGTTTAAATGGTTATAATTATCACTTTAATGATTAGCATTACTAACTAGTGTGCAGCTGCAGAAAAGACTGAGCAGCGGAAAAAAAGGCTGTCATGCCATTGCTCTGGGACTACAGAGGTGAGCTAGTTTTTTATAACCTTTATTAGATCGACGTGCGTTTTTACGGCTGATTATCTAGGAAATAAAGTGTGTTAAATCATTTTGTCTGCATTAGTGGGATGAGTGGGAGTAAATTCTTGGAAGCACACAGTACTGTAGCAACGTTATCTCCCTTGTGCAAAGTATATTTATTTTCTGCAGTATATTTTTGTATATCTTTATAGTGTCACTGACAGCCTAT